>NC_132899.1:9675989-9688489 GCF_030463535.1 Salminus brasiliensis | reverse complement strand
GCTCATCTCTTTTTTTCCTAGAACCCTTTAGGAAGTACTGACAGTACTGATTTCCATAACATTAGTACCACTGACAGGTGCTTAATCTACAGTGGCATCTTTCAAGGGGTGATGTATAACAGCCAAGCATAAATAGCAAAGCATAAGAATCTGAGCCACTTTGACATGGAACAACATGGTGATGGCTAGACGACTGGGTCAGTACCCTGTACCCAAGGGACAGGGACATGGGTACCTAAGGCTCATTGATGCTCATTGATGCTTCACCTCATAACCTACAGAACTTAAAGGATCTGCTGCTAACGTCTTGGTGCCAGATACCACAGGACACTTTTAGAGGTCTTGTGGAGTCTATGCCTCAAATGGTCAGATCTATTATGGGGACTCATGGGGGACCTACTTGCAGGTGGTACTAATGTTATGGCTGATCATATACTGTATGCAAATTGCTGTAAAGAGGAAAGTCTTTGTTTTCTGGTGATACGAATATTATCTGTATCACCAGACACTCTTCCGTCCACTACAATGGCCTCATCCCAGCTTCAGCTGCTTCAGTCAGCTGGCCAAAGGGAAGCCGTGGCTCTTCTTCAGCGGAAGCCTACACTGATCCTGCAAACAGGCCAGGACCTCTTGAGTGGATTAAAATCTCTGGATTGGATTAAAGTGAATTAAAAGATGAACCTCTCCCCCTATTCTGGGCCGTGCTCTAAGTGAGACAGACAGACGCGACGTGGTGCTGAAAGCCTGAGCTCCTCTGGCGAGGCCGAATCAAGGCCCAATTGAAGCACGGATCAGGTCCATGCCAGGTTTCTTACGGCCTCATTTGGGACGCGGCGCACCGTCATCCTGCCCAGAGCCAATTATAATCACAGCCTCTGCTTATCAGAACCACATGCGCACATTAGTGCCGGCCTTTTCTGCTTTCAAAGAGCGGACGGGCTTTGGAGGAATCTCTTTAGTGTTTAGTGTGTATCCCCTCAACAACCAGCTCTTACTGCCCGAGCCCAAGGCAAACACACTCGATAGCACACAAACTCAGCATCTCCTTGGAGACAAGAGGGGCAAAACTGCATAAGTGAAAGTCTCCTAACTGAGTTATGGGTTCACTATCGGCTCCTGTCTCTGATCTCCGGTAGCAAAGTGTGTGCTCAGTAAAAGCGCCAGAATTTACCCCCTTAAACCCCTTAAACACTGCAGTGCCATACGAACCTACCCTTCAATTCCTGACTCTCATAACTTCACTTACATATTAGTGTCAAAGAAACTTCCAAATCATTTATAGCAGTTACTGAAGGCTACGTCTATGGTTAAAGAGGTTGCATCAAGGTACAATGACAATCCAGGACTAACTAAGCATCATTGTACCCAACGTCTCACCAGCAATACATTCAGAGAGCTTGTCTTTATCCTCTTCATTTTATTTTTAACCTGACCCTGAAACTTTAGGCACTCTCTGAATCACTGTATTAAATACATCACAATGCTGCCCTTATTGTTGGATGCGCTGTGACCAATTTAATTGAACATTCGGAACAGAACTGAGATCTCATTATTGATTTCTTGAATCAAACTATGAATTAAATACCAAATTAAATGAAACTGTTCATATTCTTATGTTGTCTTCCTCTCAACAGAAATTGCTGCACATTTTCAGCTTTGCTAGATCAGTGGTTTCCAAGCTGTGGGTCACACAGAATCCACATCATTGCATATATAGAACTGAGCATAATGATGGGTTTTTTAAATCAGATGTGGTAACCACTCTGTCTGTGCACCACTGACACTCACAGTGCTCCTGTGCTATGAGAGTAGCCTTTTACAGTGACCACATGCTGCATGCACAGTCATGCACATAATGAGTGTAGTTACTAAGTATTGCATGAATGACTATATTAGGGAAGTGTGGCTGCCATGCTCAAAGCACCAAGTACACATTTTTGAGTGGTGAACTGTGACCTTTATGCCTTCAGAAACAACCCACCCATACACTAATGCTAGTTTATGCTCTCTATAGGATGTGATGAAAAGGCCGGGCTCTACATTCAGGAAATGTGTAAACCTGTAAACCTGTAAACGGAATCTGTTCTGTATTGCTGCAGAGATATTAACAGAAACACTTGATGGATTATGGATGGAAATGGATTAAATTAGATTCTTATATGTATCATACTGGGTTATTATTATACTGGATTCATATATTTAATATAGATTATAGGATATATAACTTAACACGTTTTGCCTCTATATTGAAGGGTTAACTTCTGCACATGTCCCTGTTGCTAAAAAGGCACTACTGTAACAGTGGGTGCTATTTTTTTTTTTTTTACCCCAAAGACATACTTTCCATGACTTCAGCACACTAAGATGACATTTAACCCCTAGGGTGAGAGGGCATTAGAGATGGTGAGGAGTTTAGTGGCAAAGTTTAGTGGGGGGGGGGCTCTTAAGGTGGTTTGAGGAAGATGTTTTAGAAGAAAAGGGACCTTAAGAGGTTCCCTTCATAGTTTCAAATGGAAGAACCCCTAAAAGTTCCTCAAAGAAGTGTATAGACCAGAATGCTTTGACTGCACACACTGCTTTCACAAACACACTCTCGGTGCATGGTGTGTCTGTGTGTGTGTGTGTGTGTGTGTGTGTGTGTGTGTGTTAGCCTGAAAGATACGGTAATAAATACCTTGTCTTTAACAGCCTGTAATTTCTCTCTACTCTTCTGATGTCTGGTCTTCTGGCCTGAGTGTTTGTTTGCATGTGTGTACGTGTGTGTGTGTGGGGTGTGGGGGGGTGGGGGTGTATGTGTGCAGATGTGTGTGTGGTTGACTCATGACGCTTCATTGTGGTGTGTTAATCATAGTGTGTAATAGTGTGTCAGTGAGCAGACTTGTCTCTTCAGTCAGCTTACACACACACACACATACACACACACACACACACACACACACACACACACACACACACACACACACACACACACACACACACTACACACTGCCTGCTCAAACATTGATTTACTGCTCTGGTACCAAGATACTAAAAATGTCCTGCACTGCAGCCACTCCACAATAAAATCTCCATGTTTAGTCCTTCCTGTCCAGTCTGCCTCCACCACAAGTCATTACACTCTCTACTATATCAAACACACCACCGTACACACTTCCCCTGTGTTTATAGTTTATAGTAGTGTGTGTGTATGTGTGTGTGCATGTGTACATGAGCTCATGTATGTTTGTATGTATATGGATATGGATGACTGTATATATAGAGTATCTATGTGCAGGCCTTGTGCAGTAAGTGAGTGTGGATGATGTATAGGGATACGGGGTGTTTTTTATTGGGGTGTGCATTAGTGTGTGTGTGTGTGTTTGTGTGTGTGTCACACCTTCTGAGCAGGAGTCATCACTGCTGATGCTGAGTCTCTCAGCATTGCCCTGAACGTATTTATTATAGAGTTTAATCCTGAGAGCCCAGCTGAGGTCCGGCTGCCGCACCGTGTTCTTCAACCGCCGCCGTGCATTCGCAAACCAGTTGGACACCTGAGAGAGAGAGAGAGAGTGAGAGAGAGAGAGAGAGAGAGATAGAGAGAAAGAGAAAGAGAGAGTCAACAAGTGATGCCTATATAAAATGTCCAGATGTTTGTGGACACCCCTTCTAATGAATACTTTCACTCGTCTACTTTATGTTGCACCTATTGCCGACACAGTTGTGCAAATGCGCGCACACACACACACACACACACACACAGTCACACAGCTTGTCTATTCCCTGTAGAGAATTATTGTTAAAACAATTAACTGTGTCTCTGGAGCAGATAAACATGAACCTGGCACCATGCCTAATGCCAGGCGTGGGCTAGAGGGGTATAAAGCCCCCCAGCATTGAGCTGTGGAGCAGTGGAAGAACTGTGTTCTCTGGAATGATGGATGGTGCTCCATCCAATACTTCTGGTATGAGAAGGGAAGGGGAAGCGAGAGAGGGAAGGAAAAGAGAGGAGGGAGACAAGAGATGAAAGACAGAGGTAGAAAGAATACAAAGGGAGCAACAAAAAAAAAGAGCAAGAGAAGGAGGGGATGAAAGAGAGAGAGGTAGAGCAAGAGGAAGATAGTGTGAGAGAGAGAGTGAGAGAGATAAAAAAAAGATAAGGAAGCAAACAGTGAGAAAGAGGAAGAGTGAGATAAAGAATAAGAAAGAAAGAGACAGAGAGAGAGAGAGAGAGAGAGAGAGAGAGAAGAAGTGAGACAGAAGCAACAAGGAGAGGAGGAGCAAAAAAATGAGGGGGAGAGAGAGATAACCGTGTAGTTATGGAAAAGTATTACAGGATATATGTAACCATTCAAAGAGTATAATATTTGCAGAGCGAAATATTAAATATTAAATTCAACAAACAAACAAAGAAAAAGAAAAAGAGAGAGAGAGAGAGAGAGAGAGAGAGAGAGAGTGGTAAAACCTCTCATGCACAGTGGGACTCTCAGTATGCTCACAACTGAAAATGTACTGACATAGGCACAAACACACACACACCCTCACACAGAGGCAGGATGACCCACACACACTGCTTTATTCATTAAGCTCTGGTCGTGACCATTCAGAAAGACAGTGGGTAACATTTAGCACACCCCAAACTGCAAGCGCAACGTTCCATTAATGCTCCTCCAGCTGAGACGCCGACAACCTGGGTGCTTATTCTGGCCTCTGCCGCCCCCGTCTAATAATACTGCTCTTTGTCCACACGCTGTCTGTCTTTATGCAATAAAAGCGCCATTTGACCCAGCCTTCTCCATTTCACAGGGACCAGAGACCATTAGATGTTATACTAGAATAACTTTTCATGCCCAATAGACTTCAAGCGGCTTATGACAGGCCTTGCGCTGGGGCACTTCTTCATGCTAAAGTACTTATTCCTGCAAGGCCCTGAACTTTCTGATCTCGCCCTTTATTTAGAGATCGTATTCTGCACAGAGAAAGTCTAACTGCTGCTCTCCTCACTGGATGGCCTTCAGTTTTAATATGGGAGATGGAAGCCAGTGGCCCTACAGAGAAAACAAATGAGGCACTGTGAGACGGGTCTGGATGTGGTATGCGATTGAGCTTTGCTAAAAAGCATATGGGCTCAAAAGATTAGTAAAATGAAATTGAAATAGAAGCCAGTGACAAATGCTGCAGGCTTCCCCAAGCCATTAGTCAGAGCGAGTCCAGCTCTGAGTGAGTGCTAACATTAGCCTGACATGTTCGCTCAGCTCCAGCACGGATGCTGCATCTCTGACGGCGTTTGCGCTAGATCTGCTAGAGCGGGTTGTACCAAACCCGAGCGAGCATTTTCATACGTGTTGAAAACAGCAGACGAGGTGAAAACAGCTGAAACTGTAGGAATAGTCATGATGGATTTCTAGAAGCACAGCTCAAAAGTTTTTTTTTTTTTTTAGCACAGATGTGGACAGATGTGGGATGACCCACTATATAAAACAACAGAGGACAGTTTAAATAAATCCAAATGTTAGATCTGTGTGTGTGTGTGTATTGGTAACAGTGCTACACTATGAACATTCTGTAGTTAACCAGCTTCTTACTCGTAATAATACCATGTTTATGTGTAATGCATGTTTTGACAAAAGTATTAGGACATGGTCATTTATTGTTTCTTCTGAAATCAAGGGTATTAAAAAAAGGAGTTTATACTAATTTTGTCAGAGTAATGGTCTCGACTTTCAGGGAAGGCTTTCCACTAGATTTTGGAGCATTGCTGTAAAGATTTGATTGCATTCAGCAATGAGCATTAGTGAAGTTAGGATTTTGTATAATCATCACCCCACCTCATACCAAAAGTATTGGATGGAGCACCATCCTTCCAGAGAACACAGCTCCACAGGTTAAAGTGTCCTATTCTATTGGCAGTACTTCTCTACAGGGACTAGACAAGCTGTGTGTATGTGTGCATTTGCACATCTGCTGCATCAAGTAGCTGCATTCATTAAAAGGGGTGTCTACAAACATTTGGACATGTAGTGTAGATAGACAGACAGAGACGGACGGACGGACGGATGGATGGACAGATAGACAGACAAATAGACAGCAAAAAGGTTCTATTGCTAATGATTAATAAAATCATTTAAACAAACAAATAAAAAACGTAAGGAAATTGGTCAGTGTGTGTGAGTGTGTGTGAGTGCGGGCGAGAGTGTGTGATGATTGCTCACCTGTACCAGGGTCATCTGGGAGCCGAGTGCGAGCAGGATCTTCTCTGTCTTGGTGGGATAAGGGTTGTCCCGGTGTTTGTAAAGCCACTGCTTCAGGGGTCGAGCCATGTCCTGCAGTGCCTGTCGTTTATGACGAACCTTACCAGCACCCTGCCGGGACCTGACACACACACACACACACACACACACACACACACACACACACACACACACACACACACAGCAGCAGCAGCAGCAGACAAAGCAACAGCAAAGTCAGCTTCCGGAAACCAGCAGCTCTTTAGAAATGCTCATATATTTCAGCAATCCTAGATAACATCAGTGTTCTACTGTTTTCTGTATGCACCGATCAGCCATAACATTAGTACCACTGAGAGGCGAAGGGAAAAACATTGATTATCTTCATCCACAGTGGGATCGGTCAGTGTGTTAAAACAGGGCAAATAGTCAAGCATAAGAATCTGTGCCACTCTGACCGGAACCAAACTGTGCTGTCTAAAACATCTCTAAAACATCAGGCAGGTCCTGTGAGGTTTTCTGGAATGCAGTGGTCAGAACATACCAAATGTCCTCCATGAAAGGACAACCGGTGATCTGTAAACAGGGTCATGGGCACCTAAGGCTCACTGATGCGATCCATGGAGGCCCCACCTCACAACTTACAGTACTTAAAGGATCTGCTGTTAATGTGTTGGTGCCAGATACTACAGGACACCGTCAGAGGTGCCTTGAATGATCAGATCTGCTGTGGTAGCACTCAATATCAGTGCTAATGGCTGATGGCTGATCGGTTTATACTGTGAAAACAAACACTACTGCATATGTTTCACATTAAATTGCATAAAAAGAACTTCTTGATTAACCCAAATGTCTCACAAAATAAACTTGTCAAAAATCCACAAATTTCAAAATTCTAAAATTACTGATTTATTCTGTTATTTTTTTTTATCTTTTTCTGTGTCTTATTTTCCCTTTCCTGCTGTTCATTTTTGACTCTCCGGTTAGGAACAAGTCCCGTCCAAATGTCCACGTCTGAACGCCCCACAGAAAAAAGAACAGCTGTGTGTGAATGTGCTGCTCACAAACTCAGCCCTCAGTCAGCGAAGCCCGGCACTCAGTGAGTGTGAGTGCATGGGTCTGCAGAGTGTGCAGCAGTCCGGCGTTCCAGTCGGTCTCTCAGCTTTGCTCTGTTGCTCCCCCCCGATGACAACTAATTAACAATTACATGGTGACGTCAGGATCGGATGTGTAGATGTGAGTGATATTTAGGTGGTGCATTTGTAACGCTCGGAATACACGGGACAGTCTCTGTAATGGTGCGGTAATTCTAACGTCAGCACTTAATAAATGCTCAGTTATCAACATCAGCGGATATGTACACGAGGACTGAAGTATATCGGATTGGCATATGACTCATACAGTCATGTGAAAAAATTAGGACACCCAATGAAAACATTTTTATGTCATTGCGGTCATGCAGAAACTGTCAGATAAACATCTTAGTTTTTAATGGAAGTCAATGGAAAAATATTTGAGTCATTTTGGAGCATTTCTATAGGACCATTCTTCACAAAATTAAAACAACTGCCTAAATATGTCCATTTTTAATTCTAAATATGTCAGAGAGCTCCCTGTCGATCCCATGATGACCTTTTAGGATTGCTGGAGACTTTTTTTTTCTTGGGCTGAACTTGCTAAGACGGCCTGACCTGTCCACGTTGGCAGTTGTTTTGCAAGTGATTTAGCGGACAGTGGAACAGCTGATTCCTAACAGATCTGAGATCTTTTTAAAACCCTTCCCAGGCTCATCTGCATCCACACCATCTACAACCTTCTTTCTGAAGGCCTCAGAGAGGTCTCTGGATCTGGCCATAGTGATCTTCCCCACTCACTTCAACAGTCAGGAACAGACCAAACTAAACGTCTGAGGTTCAAATCTCCTCAAATCATGCTCTAATCATCTGCAGCTGATTCTAAATACAGAATATATATATATATATATATATATATATATATATATAATTCAAATGTTCAAATGAAGATCAAATGTAAAATGCAATGTTTTAATGCCAAGAGGATGTCCAGTGTGTCCAAGAGGTCACAGATCTACATTTAACCCCCTTAACCTACTAATGTCAGTAAACCTAATCCCTGTGGGACAGAATATCAATGTGCTGTACTGACAGAAAGTGGCAGCGCTGCTATGTCAACACGGGCCACTGCAAGTTCTCCTGCCACCGCTGCGCTGCGCTTGCCTCCTTATCCGCCTTTTTATATATATTTTCACTAACAGACGTGAGGAGCTGCTCCCCTTCTGTTTGGCATTGCATTGTGGGATAATAGTGTGGGATAAAGACCTAAAGCCCGGTTCTGAGTATATACAGTATCTTGGCTATGTGAGTATAGTAAACGATGGCACTTTTATCTATACTACAGTTTACCTCCTCAAAAACTAGTTAGTATTAGTAATTAGTACAGAATTGGGACGCAGCCTTATTGTTCTATACTCAGCAGTCATTGGTTATTCTCACTGCTCCTGGGGCTTATTTGCTGAGCTCTCTGGTGTCGACCAATGGACCACTTGGTTCCACTTCGGAGTCTTGGTTCCTCCCAAGATTCCTGGGGCAGTTTTACCACTGGTCTGAACCCTCAAGGGGTTAATTAGGGTCCACTCTGCAAAAGGTGGAGGAGAGGGAATGCCCGAGGATGATGAATTCAGTTTCTCTGCAGTTTCTCCAAACAGGTGTTTCTCTGAGCCTGTAGATGTCAGTGTGGCACCGCGCCGCAGCCCCGTTATCGCGCGCTGAAGCTGCTCCGCACGTGCTCCACATCCCCCCCAGACCCCGAGGCCGCTCGAGCTTCATGTTCCGCAAATATTTTCCTTGTAACTCGGATCTGTATGAACAACCTGGAGTCATTTCTTTCCTCTCCCTGTTCTCGGTATCTGCGACACACACCTCAGTGTTTGGCTTCATTTTCTTCATTAGCGGCGATTCCCCCCGCTGGGAGCTCCGCGCTGTTTTCCTCCAGACTCCGCTTACACCAGCGCGCGCCCCCGCGGCGAAGCGTCGGTGTGTGCACCTAAACCCCTGGTTCTCAGTTTGGCGTGGAGAGTTTGTGCGCAAGCCTCTTCAACCGGTGCGCATTCCGTGCGCACTGCGCTTTTACGCACATCTTCGCGTCGACGCGCGCTAAGGAAACCCACGCGCTCTGTGCTGAACACACATGCCAGGGGTTTAGGGGGTAGAAATAAAGATCACATGCTATCCCTCATGCTATTATTCGCCCTGAGTAGCGTGATGGACTGGACCACACATCAAGCCAACGGATCTGTTTATTTATTAGAAACAGCCAGGCTCGCGCTACCGAGCAGCCGGCCGCCGCTGAACCAACAGGGACATTATTTTAGCTGTATTAGATGATGGACGTTCGTTTCCTGCAATTCCTCGTTTCACACGAACCTTTAATTTAATTGCGTGTATCGATAAGAAGAGCGGCAGCGAGTCAGCTGTAAACTCAAACCACATGGAGCCTGAGCTCTACCCACAGCTACCTGCCATTTAAGGGCAGAAGCTGGGAGTGCAGGAGATCAGCACATTTCACGAAGGCTCAAGCCACGCAGCGGTGAGGCGCAAGCTGCTGGAGGGTTGGTTGCAGACAGCGCGCTCTGCTCATCCCGGCAGGTAGAGTGGCCATTTGGAGACACCTTTGTGGGTGTTGATTCAGCACTCTGGGCCTTGATTAAACACTGTGTGCTTAACGGGGATTGTGCTGTTCACTGAGGAGAGTCCTAAACAGGAGCTCAGCGGATTCACTGATGGAACTGCGTAAAGCAAGAGTCCAGCTCCGCCTTTACGCGCGCCACCTCATCTGCGATTAATCAGGCAACCCACACAGGACTTCCATCATTCATTCATTAATGTAATGTTAGTATTAGGTGAAGCAGATCCAGCTCGTATTAATGCGTGATTGGCTCTGTTTAAGCTCATATTTGATATTTAGCTCCTATTAAAGGATGACTGGATTATTAATTACTGTTTATTTGAAGGGTGGTGGTGGTGGTGGTGGTGGTGGTGGGGGGGGGGGTTTAATAGATCTACTGATTAGTTTACTGATTAGTGATATTGATAAATGCTTAGAGCGTTTATTAAAGCATGGGCAGGTCTTGCGCTCAGTAGTAAGGGCATGTTTACGCACGTACGAAGCTCCTAAATGAAGCTCGTGATTAGATCAATATAAAGCTGATATTAGATGTATATTACGCGCTTACGAACGTCCTATTAAGGCATGTTTAAGCACATGCGAAGCCCCGCTGGTCTTCTCATGATTCGGCACATATTAAGATAATAATGGACGAATATTCATATTCTCCTATGAAGCTCAGATTAAGGCATGTTTACGCACATGCGAAGCCCATGACAGTGAGCTCAGGATTAGGCACATATTAAGTGTATAATGGACGTATACTCAGCTCCTATGAAGCTCAGACTGAGTCTGTATGAAGCTGCTGATAGATATTTCAGCTCATATGAATATGACTTCGTGCCACTCTTAGATGCATATGAAGCTCCTATGAAGCTCGTTTTAACCTCGTGATTAGACACGTGTAAGCTTGTCTACAGCTTTTTGAAACCTCATGTGAAAACCTCATATGACGCTTACCTGCTCAGGCGTGTATCATCATTAACGCACAGATTAAGCAGAGCTTTGAGCTTTGAGCTCCTTACCCAGGTCTTCTGTGTCTCATCGCCGAGCTGTCCTTCATGCCCTGGCTGCTGCTCAGGATGTCCGCGTGCTGCCCATCGAGAACCTCCAGATAATTCCTGCTGCTCCTCTCCACCTCGTTGGCCTTGTCCTCGAACAGGACCTTGGCTGCTCAGTTTGTTGAACACGATCGTGTTCATCTTTGGCTGGATGTAGTCCTCCGTCCTCCGTCCTGCGTCCTGCGTCCTGCGTCCCGCGTGCCCTGTCCCGCGTGCCGTCTCCCTGCTTGCGTTAAAGTCCTTTGCGCGCACTCAGCGTGCTGCTGGATGGCGCCGTTGCGCAGAGTCCCGCTGCCTGTCCTGAGGAGGAAAGGGCGCACTGCGTGAGCCTCACAACACAGCCACGACACAGCCTGTCTCTCTCTCTCTCTCTCTCTCTCTCTCTCTCTCTCTCTGTCATGCACGCGCACACACGGAGCGAGTTGTTCACGCGTCAAGGAGGAAAAAAAAACCCTCCCTGCACACTGGCTGCGCGCTGGCGTATGAGGAGAGAGTGTGTGTGTGAGTGTGTGTGTGTGTGTGTGTGTAAGAAGCAGCTTCTGAACGAACGAACCACTGACGTTCAGCTCGCAGCCCTGATACAACCCCAGCTGACCACGCTGCTTATAAAACTCACCCCTCACAAACTAAGCGAGCTAATCCCACTGTTCAGCCGGATTGTGGTGCTGTGAGCTGTAACAGAGAGCTTTAGCTGGACAGCGCTGTAAAACACTGCGCTACAGTGGTCACTCTGGTTCAGCTGGACGCACATGAAGACTGTAGATGTTCAGGAACTGCAGGCATGCAGGCGTGTATTCACTGCTGGGTGTGTGCTCGTTTTACGCACGCAGATTGAGCCTAGACGCATGGACTAGTAAGGATGGTCAGCACTGGCACTGCAATTTAGTCCAGGGGAAAGCAGCCCCGCGCGCGTTGATACAGTACTGAGACTTACTACTGTACAGCAGATGATCATGACATCATACATCACTTCCTTCAGCACTGATGATCTGGCTTGCTACTACAAAACAACCCAAAGGTAGAAAGAACTCATTACACACACACACACACACACACACACACACACACACAGACATCAGTGGCAGCAGTTCAGGTTAACTCAGGCTAATGTAAGCGGGGCTTTAGTGCGCGCGCTTTAGAGGATGTTAATACGAAGCAGTGTGTATGTGAGCGCGTGTGAGCGCGCGTTCATGTGTGTTACCTGTACAGCCCTGCGTCCGCTCTCCCATTCCCCTCTCACATGCTCACACACTTTTCTCTCTCGCGCGCGCTCCAACTCCAGCTCCGGTAACAGCAGCAGCAGCAGCAGTCCAGCAGCTCCGCGCGCCGAACGAAAAGCAGCCGGTGCGCGCGCGCCCCCGCGCTCTTTATCCGCGCACCCGGGAACCTGCACGCGTCGCGAAGCTCGTGTTTCCCAGAGCGGTGGCGCGCGCCGCGAACATACAGAGGATCAGATATACAGATTCAGGGGCGAGGGGGTGGGGGGGCTGTCGGGGGCGCATGAGAGAGAGAGAGAGAGAAGGGGAAAGAGAGAAGAGGGGAGAGAGAA
>NC_132899.1:9570434-9672934 GCF_030463535.1 Salminus brasiliensis | reverse complement strand
TAGTTCTAATCATAAATCTGGTGAGATTTGTTGGTGTTATTACATGAGAACAGGAGGAATGCCGGACGGCCTGAATTAAAGCGGAAGTTTGGATTCCCTTCCCAAACCCCAAATCCCCGCTACAAGGGAAAATCCTCTCTTCCCTTTTACTGCTGTAACATTTAGGGAGTGCCATCAGTGCACAGAACAAGCTAAATCTACATCAAACATCTGCACCACACTCTACAATTACTTTCTATTCCAGTTTGCTTGAGCAACAACAGTAAGCCAGTAGAATCTAATGAATTCTATCAGCACCATATGGGGTGCTTTGTGTGGAGGGAAGTGTGTTTGCGTGCGTTGTGCTACTGCATCGATTCGACTCGCCTAACCTCTCATTTTCCCAAATTAGCTGAGGGAGCTCCCTGTCCGGGCCCTCTCAGCAGGCTGGAGATTGGAGGTGAAATGAGAGAGGCTCCCGTGTCCTCACGCCCTGTCTAATTGGAGTGCTGCTTTTATTTGGGTTTATTTTTGCCTATTTAATGAAGAAAAGGAGAAGTGACTCACTCCCCCACTTCTGAGTGTAATTCGGAGGAGAGAAACAGAAAGAGCTGCTCCACCACTAAGTGCCGGTGACATTACTGTCCCCTGTCTATCAGAGAGCAGGCAGAACCGGGTGGCCGCACAG
Organism: Salminus brasiliensis; assembly: GCF_030463535.1. Lineage (NCBI taxonomy): Eukaryota > Metazoa > Chordata > Actinopteri > Characiformes > Bryconidae > Salminus > Salminus brasiliensis. The sequence goes on along the minus strand of NC_132899.1, from coordinate 9,672,267 downwards.
GAATGGTGCCCGCTGCCAGTGGGATCTGAGGGAACCGCACTGATTTGCTCCAGCCATGTCCTCATGTGCCCTCATGCCTTTTCTCGTTTTCTGTACATCAGGCTTGGGCAGAGAAGTCTAGTAAACTGAGGTGTTAGTGAAATAATGATTCCAGCATCACTAAAGGTAGCTGCATAGAAGGCATAGGACAGAAGCGAGGTTTATTAGGGTCTGTTCTTTTTTAAAAAAAGCTTCTGGTCCAAAAAGCTTGAAAACAAGAGGTGCGAGCCAGAGGAGAGCAGGTGTTGAACCACACAGCAGAATGAAATCAAGTCCAGAGAAAGTAAGTAGAGAGAAAGTATTAAAGTAAAAGCATTGTAATATATCATCAAATACTAAATAATAGTCAATCCTTGTCACTGTTATGCAAAAACCTGAAACACTATATAGACAAAAGTATTTGGACACCTGCTTATTCAGTTTCTTTCAAAATCAAGGCTATTAAAAATGAGTTTCTCCAGTTTTTGTTGGAGTAACTGTCTCTACTGTCCAAGGAAAACTTTTTACTAGATGTTGGAGCATAGTTGTGAGGATTTGATTGCATTCCATGCCTAGCATTAGTCATGGTGTCGATAGGTTCATGTTTATCTGCTCAAGAGAGTCCTATTCTATTGTCGGTACTTCTCTACAGGGACTAGACCAGCTGTGTGTGTGTGTGTGTGTGTGCATTTGGACATTTCTCTCAGCAACGGGTGGAACTTAAAGTTGCTGAATTCATTCATTAGATGGGGTGTCTACAAATATTTGAGCATATAGTGTGGCTCCAAAAAGGTAACTTTACAGAAACCTTCAATGGAAGCCTTTCTATTGGTCCATGCATCATGACTGCCAGATTCAGATTATGTCAAAAAGTTAAAAAAAAAAAAAAAAAAATGGAGATACAAGGTTTTTGAGTGACCGCAACATTCACATGGTTCTATATACTCAAAGAATCATTTGGATGCTTAAATGAATGATTTCCTGTTCCTGTTCAAGGGTTCCTCTCATATAGAAAAAAACATAATGGATGGTTCTAGTGTGCTCTATAGCACCAAAAGTGCTCCACTATTGTTATGTCACTCTTTTATGGTTTCATGTATTGTACTGTACTGCCCTACATTGTTATACAGTGTACTTTACACTAAACAGCTCTGCAACTCCCTTCTGGCTGCATGGTCTACCTTTGCGCACCATAAGGCCCCTGCAGTTGATCCTGAATGCAGCGGTGCGGGCTGTCTTCTACGTTTCTCAGTTCAGCCATGTTTAACTCCTCTGCTGCGATCTCTACACTGGCTTCCTGTAGCTGCTGCCTACATCAGATTCAAACCTCTGACGCTGGCTTACAAAGCCAAGAATGGACCAGCCCCTCTGTACCTGATGGCAAAGCTCAAAAGCCGATCAGTAACAAGAGCCCTTCCTGGATCAAGTACGGCTCGGCTCATCCTTTAAAATCCAGGGAAGACAAGCGTCCAGGCTTTTTTCTGTCCTGAAGTGGTGGAACGACCTTCCCTGGGTGTCCGAACAGCAGAGTCGCTCTCCTTCTTTAAACACAGACTGAAGAGTGACTTTTGTATTTAGTCGTATCTAAGCTTAGAGGTATCTTTTAGATTCTAGACAATACAAACTAGCTAAGGGGATTTTCTGAGTAACAGTGAAGCACTTTTGACAGTCACCTGTACTGCTGAATTCACTTGCTTGCTTGATGTAACACTTTTGGACAAGGCACGGCCACATGCAAATGTGCAATACCCCCACCGTCATGTTGTCCCACCTCCACTATGTACTAGATGTTCATCTATAGGAGTATGCAGCTGTATTGTCAGAATCGTACTGTGTTCTGACTGTCCAATATTCTCAATACATACTGTACAGCAATTACCCGAACCTGAGCTTGACTTTAATGCTAAAACCGAAACTAAAAAAACATGATACGTGAAATAAGCACACTCACACTCACAGCCAGCACACATGGAACAAAGCCTTAAAACAAACTCTCTCACAATAAAACCTTCGTCTTCTTTCGGGGGGAATGGAACGGATTGGTCCTGTCAGGTATGAAGAGCGAGAGAAGCGTGTGGAGTGAGCTGACAAGCTGCGGTGGGGAGGATTCTGCAGCAGCACATGAAGCACAGGGAGTGGAGCTCAGTGTCTGCACTTTGTGTTCTTCACTACATCGGCTACACTTTACTCTAACTGTAGCACATCTACCAGTGTGACTTGACAATTGTGTCATGGCTGAATCTCAAATGGGCTCATTTCGTCTGGTTTCTTTCTCTTGTTCTGTATTTTATTTCTTTTGGTTTCTTTCTCTTGTTCTGTATTTTTTTTCTTCTGGTTTCTTTCTCTTGTTCTGTATTTTTTTTCTTTTTTATTTAAAGAGTCAAAGTTCAGACTGTCTGAGGGAGTCAAGCCATTGTTCATCCATCCATCCATTCATCCATTAATTAATTAATTCATTCATCCATTCATTCATCCTCTTTTCTTTCTTTTTTTAAGAGAGAAACTTCAGGCTTTATAAAGGCCCTCAAATGTTCATCCATCTATTCATTGATTCATTCACTCACTTACTGATTTCTTTTAAAAAGACACATTTCAGGCTGTCTGAAGGACTTAAGCCTTTTTCCAGCATTTATTCATTAATTTACTCAATCATTCATTCACTTGATCATTTATTTACTCATTCATTCAATAAATCATTCACTTCTTTCTTTCTACCAAAGAGACCAATTTTAGGAATTTTATCATTCACTTCTTTCTTTTTCTTCTGAAGAGAAAAGAATTCCACTGCCAGGCCTTCATTTAATTCATTCAGTCATTCATTTATTCTTTTAAAGAAACAAATTTAGAGTCAGAGGAAATCAAGTCTTTATTCATTCATTCATGTCTTTCTTTATTTTAAAGATACCAATTTAAGACTGACTGACTAAGGAAGCCTTTATTAATTCCCTTCTTTTAAAGAAACAAATTTCAGGCTAATTTTCCACATCCATCACTTTTCTCTGGAGGCTGTCATCTCCACATGTTCCTCTCTGAGGTCTGTTTGAGTAAGAGATGAACAGATCTCAGCATTCTACTGCTTAGTGTGTGGTGGTGCTGTGCTTGCAGTGATCCAGTGGGATGTGCATGCGAGGCAGGAGCAGTGTTAGTCATCAGGCCTTTCCTGACTTTTCTGCTGTTTGTTTCTGGAACACCGCTCACAGGGTTTATGTGCACGGCTGCCACAACTGCATCTGCATAAAACGACAATTAAGTGTTTACGTGAAATAAATAAAACACCACTTACAGGACAGACGAGGGTTTGACCATGGCCCAAGATGTTGTATAAAACGGCACGGTGAGGTAGTAGACGGACGTTTTTGAGCATAGCTGGTTTTAGTGTCTGCAAAGATTTGCTCCACGATTTCAGCCCTTCTCCAACACTGTACTCACACAGCGTTATAAATGTGCTAAATTTAGGTATGCCTTTCCTGAGCCAGCGGTAATACAGTCTCTTTCTCTCTCTCACACACACACATACACAGTGAGAGTGGGGTCAAAGGTTGCTCATTTCCTGAAATTACTGCTGTGTCTACACCTCTTCTCATTAAAATCTCAAAGCCTTCTTGATTGCTCCACAGCATCGTTTTTCTTTTTTTCCTGGAGCCTTTAGCCTTTAATATCTCCCTCATTTAAACAGACGTTTTCACACCCGCCGCAGGCCTTACACAAGACGAGGGCAGAAAGTGAAGGTTGCACTGTTAGGACAAATTCTAAAAGCCACAGACAAATTTGTTAAAATCATTGGCCTTTTGTGGAAAATATAAATGGGTTGATGGCCAGTGAACAATTACACTTATTAGAGATGACTGATTCTGTGAGATTCTATGAGTTATTCAACATTTGGAGGACTAATCAAAAGAATACCTACACTCCAAAAGTTTGTCGACACCCTTTCTAATGAATGCATTCAGCTACTTTAAGTTGCACCCATTGCTGACACAGGTGGGCAACACACTTGTCTAGCCCCTGTAGAAAAGTAATGCCAGGTGTGGGCTAGAGGGGTATAAAGCCCCCCAGCATTGAGCTGTGGAGATGTGAAACTGTGTTCTCTGGAATGATGGTTGGTCCTTCATCCAGTACTTGTACTTGGATGAGTTGAGGACATCCTGACCTCACCAACACCCTTGTGGCTGAATTCAATTAAATCCTTGCAGCAATGCTCCTCCAAAATCTAGTAGAAAGTCCTCTTCCCTGGACAGTTGAGACAGTCACTCCAACAGAAGCAGGATCAACTCTTTTTAATACAATTGATTTCAGAAGAAACAATGAATGAGCAGGTGTCCTAATACTTCTGTCCATATTGTGTATGAATATAGCATTGCGCAAAAGTCAGAGGCCAGCCTTTCACCCTTCCATGTATTGAATTTCAGGTCAGAATTTCCAGACAGTTACACAGAAGCCTCAACAACTAAATACAACACCAGATGTTTCAGTGTTTAGTGAATCCACCCTTTATCTTCATTACAGCTTCCATTCTGCCGGAGGATTTTTCCACACCTCCAAACTTCAGTCTGGAGAAATTGTAGGCTTTTCTGCTTCTCATCATCCAAACCATCCCAAACACATTCAATGATTGTGAGGTCTGGACTCTTAGGTGGTTACTCCATTGTTCTGAGAACAGTAGCACTTTCTTGGTTTGGTTTCATTAAATGATTTTTGTTTGCTTTTCTCAGTAGGATCTCCATGTCCTTTCAGACCAACGGTGTTGAGTTGTCTTCACACTGTGGAAGGATGGATGGATGTTTCAGATCAGGACACAGAATTTTGAGGGGCACAGTTGTACTCATCTGCTTGCCTAATAATACAATAATTTATTATTATTATTATTACTACTATTATTATTATTAGTAGTAGTAGTAGTAGTATTCATAATAAAATGGTTACTGTTATTAATATGTTAAAAGTAATTTTACTATTAATGCATAATAATAACATAATAATAATAACAACAACTAGTTACTAGTTATTATTACTATTCATGTCACACACATGCATGAAATATTTCCTTTGCGGCACTAAACTATATGTGAAATTTGGCATTAATTCATGTTTAAAAATCAGTAGTTTACTGTTATATTGGCTGTATCAGGATAATGTAACTGATGCTGGTTTCGGTGGTCTAATATGTGGTAGGTTATATGGTTATAAGTGGCTATAACAGCCTGATGTAGCTATGACCTTATGTCTTGCGTGGCTGACATTCTTTCAAATATTTACATGTTCATTAATGCAAATGTAATGTTCACTCCATGCAAAAACAAACTAACAAATAAATAAATAAACTGGCATTATGAAAAATGAAGTCCTGCAATGGCATTTCCTGTAGTTCTGCTTAGCAATTTAGGATAAAACAGACTTTTTACAGCCACACTTCTAGTGCACATGCCCCAGTAAATTGGGTCTAATGATGCCTCAAGCATCAATGAGCCCTGGGAGCCTATGACCCTGTAGCCGTTTCTTTGCTTTTCACATTTGTTGTAGGTACTCACCACTGTATACCAGAAAAACCCCTCAAGACCAGCCTGATATTTTGGATATTATGTTCTGACCCAGTGGCCTAGCCATCATTATATGGCTCTTGTCAAAGTGGTTTAGATCATTATGCCTGCTTATTATTTCTGCTTCCAGCACATCAACTTAAAGTACTGACTGTTCATTTGGACAAAAGTATCAGGACACCTGCTCATTTATTGTTTCTTGAAATCAAGAAGTTGTTTATCCTGCTTTTGTTGGAGTGACTGTCTCTACTGTGCGGAAAAGGGCTTTCTACTAGATTTTGTAGAATTGCTGTAAGGATTTGATTGAATTCAGATGATCACCAACCCACCTCATTCCAAACATATTGGATGGAGCACCATTTGAGAGAACACAGTTTCAGTGTTCCACAGCTCAATGCTGGGGTCGGTGGGTGGGGGGTAATACCCCTCTAAACCATGCCTGGCATTAAGCATGCTGCCAATGGGTTCATGTTTATCTGTTTCAGAGTATTGGCAATGGACTAGACTGAGTGTGAGTGCATTTGCACATCAGTTCTGCAACGCAAAGTAGCCCAATGCATTCCAGTAGTAGTGCAAGTAGAACGCAAATAGTGGCATTGTGCAAAAATAAATAAATAAATAAATAAAAAAATTCACAGTGCCACTATTAGCAATGATATTCACTTCCTGGCAGTGGTTTTAATGTTATTGCTGAGGGAACATTTTGAACATTTAAATAATATTAGAAAAACATTCAATTGGACGTATTTACATTAAACAGTTATGCTCATTACTGCTCAGTTAATGGCCTTGCTCTTGTTCAAGCCTAATTGAGTATTGGGCCTTTTGTTCGTTTTCCCAACGCTCTCCTCACTCTCTTTAGTTCTACTTTAGTTTTAAAGAGCGTTTCCTAAAATACCCCAGCGACTGTGAAGCTCGCGTGTTGTGCTTTGTTTCTTTTGGCTCTGTGTTCTCAGCATGCTGTTATCTTTCAGGTTTGTTCTTTCCTTGAAGTTTTTTTTTTCTTTGTGGTTTGTAAGGCTGGTGGGTTCATGACCTCTCTAGTTAACAAGCCTGTAGGCGAGTCTGACATGGCAGGGCCGGGTTAGAGGCTAAAAAACAGAGAGAGGATTGCACGATTTCTATTCCTGTAAGAGAGGCGCTTTGTCTGCATTCGAGTTGATTCTGCAAACTGCTACTTATGATCAATGATACCCTCTACAGTTGCAGATTAACAGTCCTTGGTGAAAGCTACAGTTTCATGCAGTCTTTCCTGGGTCCAATCTCTAATGTACCGTGCAACCTGTAAAAATAGAGGAAAAGTCCAGATAATCCTCAGCAGTCAGTCACCTCTCTCTTCCACTCTTTCCACTCTGGGTCTTGCTTTTTCTTTAAACTCATTCCCATTGGGTGCTGAGAGTACGATGAACACATCCTGATGAAAACTCAAGCATAATATGATTCTTGGGCTGGAGCCATAAAGAGCTCCCAGGCTGGTTCATAAGCAAGACAGAAAACCTTCTGCTGGACCATCTGCAATTATATGTGCGCACGTGTTGGAGTTAATCAAGAAGGTGATGAAGTCCACTGTGTGTCCAAATGTATTGTCAATAGAATCAGATGTTCTGGAGCTCTATGGGAATTACGGCCAATGCCAAGAAACTGACTAATTGGGTATAAAGCCCTCCAGCATTGAGTGGCCGAGCAGTGGAACTATACGTTCTCTGGAGTGATGGACCTCCATGATCATTGGAATAAGCTGAAGTGGTGCTTGTGATCCAGAGCTGATCATCCAGCATCAGAACCTGACTTCACTAATGCTCTGGTGGCTGAATGCAGTTAATCCTCACATCCTTCCTTGGAGCACTTTTGGTAGGTACTTACCACTGCATACCAGGAACACCCCACAAGACCTGCTGTTTTGGAGATGCTCTGCCCCAGTCATCTAACCCTCACAGACTTAATCCCAAGAATAGGGTCAAGGTGTATAAAGCTCTCCAGCATTGAGTTGCAGAGCAGCAGAACTGTTCTCTGTAGTGATGGACCTCCATGATCTTTAGGATCTAGGATCTAGCATTATTAATAGGCTTGTTTATACCCTTGATTTCAGCTAAACCATTGGATAAGCAGGACATATACACTATATGTCCAAATGTTTGTGGACACACCTAATGATTGCATTCAACTACTGCTGTGTAGTCCCTGTTGTCCCTAATGCAGACATAAGCTAGACTACTCCCTCAGCACTGAGCTGTGGGGCAGTGGAACAGTGTTCTTTGGAATGATGGTGCTCCATCCAATAATTTGGGGATGAGTTGGGGAGTTGACCTCACTAATGCTCGTGCTTGTTGCTGAATGCAATCAAATCTTCACAGCAATGCTACAAAATCTAGTAGAAAGCTTTCTTCCCTGGACTCTTAGAAGGAAAAAATAAATGAGCAGGTGTCCCAATACTTTTGTCCATATAGTGCAGTTCATTAAACAGTAGTCCGCACTTTCAAAACTGAAGGTGCTACAAAGGGTTTTTGACTGATCTCATAGAACGTTTGATGCCGCAAAGAAGCATCTTTGTAAAAGAGATATGTGAGTAAAGCAACGTGGTCTCAAGAGGAATTTGTACATGTGACTAAAAGACTATTTCTGTATTTCTATTTATTTATGTGGACTAAATATAGCTGGACCATAGTGTAGTTAAACACGCACAAATTACAGACACAACCCAGACAAGCAGGAATCAAACAATTAAAACAGAGGTTTTATAACCTGAACTTAAACTTAGCCCTTAACCTAACCCTAACCTGAACCACAGCATAAACCTTTCCCCTAACCGCAACCTTAACCTTACATGACAGGCTGTGCTGTGTGTATTTGGCAAAACAGCACCATCAGTGGAAAGGAGCTTGAGAACCATAGAATTTATATGCATAAGTGCAATAATATGTGCAAACGTTATGAATTTCTTTGGTTTATTTTTTGAGACTTTATTGAGTGAAGAACCTTTTAAAGGTTTAAGCTCCACTGGACTGCCGGCAGGCCGAAAGTGTTATTAAAGGTGTAAGTATATGTGTCCTCCGCATTTTACCCATCTGTGGTAGTGAGTGCACACACACACTAGTGAACTAGGTGCAATAAGCACACACACTCCCAGGGCGGTGGGCAGCCATCTCCAGCGCCCGGGGAGTAGAGAGGGTGAAGGACCCAACAGTGGCAGCTCTAACCACTGAGCCACCACCGGCCCACTACAAACTTCTATTACCTAAGAATAGCCCCACCAGTTTGTACAGAAGCCCCTGTAGTTACGGAGTAATACACCAGTGTGTGATGAGCCTTGCTGTGTTAAGGGGTTGAAGAATTAGATGGAAAGGTTTTAACCAATTCAAAAAGTTCTTCAGACCCACATTTCTTTTTCACAAAAATGGTTCTTCTATGACGCTGTTCAAGGAACCCTTTATAGTACCTTTATTTTTGAGCAGATTCCATTTCAGCACAACAGACTGTTATACTGTCCTCAATAAAGTAGACTTCCCTCGTTTTTGCATTCAGTCTAGACAAATAAGTTCATGCCTGTGTCTAGAAGCAGAGATACTTTGCCTGTCTTGGCATCTGTACTGCAAAACTGATACCAGTCCAATTACCAGTTTGACATCACTTAACACATCAGCACTGGCAGGTTTATTGAGAACACTGTACAAGTAACAGCATGAAGTTATTTGGTTATAAATCTGTGTTAACTTTAATGTACTCACCATGCATGGACTCGTATGCATGTATGTGTGTGAGAGAGACACTGTGGACTGCAGGTGACTTTTCCTCATGGTGTAAACTCCATAAAGTACATAACCATAAGCATAGGCTGTCAGTAGCAATGCAGGCTTTATTAATCCTGTTGAGGCCTTTAGAGGGGACAGGTCTGTAAGCAGACCCAGACACTGTGGTATTTGCCCACTCATTTCTCTGTTTATTTATTGTTAGGCCAGCTTGTTATTTACACTTTATGGATGGGAACGTCACAATTCATTAGAGGCAGTGAAATCCTTTAAGAGAGAGAGAGAGCAAGCAAGCCAGAGAGAGCAAACCAAACTATTTAGTTGTGCAAAAGTAATACAGGGCATGTTTTAACCTTTGATAGCAGAGTACATTTGCAGAGCGTCTGACCTCAAAAAGACAAAACAGCAATAAAAAAAAGAAGAAAAACCTCAGAAACTGAACACACTGTTGCAACTTGTGCAAGAGACAACGGCAACATGTAACAACGAGAGAGAGAGACCAGTGACAGCAGCAAGGAGAGAGAGAGAGAGAGAGAGAGAATGAATCTGTATCACTCACAATGCCCCTCCTAAGAGACAGTGGATAATACTCTGTTACAACCCTGACCTGAAACATATGCCATACTGTTACACCACTGACCTGAAACACACACCATACATTATTGACCCATAACACACTACAAACTGTTGCATCACTGACCCACAACACAATTCTCACGGTTACACCACCGACCTGAAACACACTCCATACTGTTACACCACTGACCTATGACACATTCCATACTGTTACACCACTGACCCATGACACACTCCATACTGTTACACCACTGACCTATAACACATTCCATACTGTTACACCACTGACCTATGACACACTTCATACTGTTACACCACTGACTTATGACACACTCTATACTTTTACATCACTGACCTATGACACACTCTATACTGTTAAACCACTGACTCATAACACATTCCATACCATCCACCACTGACCTGTAACACACACTACACTGTTACTCTACTGACCTAAAACACACTTTATACTGTTTCATCACTGACTTGTAACACATTTTCATTCTGTGACACTACTGACCTCTTACATACTCTATGCTGTACACTACTGTAACACAATCCATACTGTTACACCACTGACCCATTAAACACTCCACACTATTACACCACTGACCCAATCCACACTCCACTGCTACACCAATGACTGGAAACATACTCTATACTCCTCATTGCTGACTTGTAACACACTCCACACTGTTAGCACACCTGTCACACCACTGACTTCTACTAGTACTCTACACAGATATGTAAAATTCACATGCATCCTTTAGGTTGCTAATTAATGTAATACCTACTATCATTGCTGTTGTTGTTGTTTGGCACTACTCAATACAGTCCTGCCAAAAGACTTTGAACTAAACTGTGTGTGAAAGAGAGAGAGAGCCTTTTGCTTTGCCTATGCATGTGTATAAGTGTGTGAGCGTGTTTTTAATGGCTGTGATGCTGTGCTTTCTTTTTGGCATTATATAAAAACGCAGCTCTTTCTGCCGCTGGGGAGGCAAAGCCACTTCTGATATTTGGACGAGACTTTTACTAGTCATTAGCTTCTTTATGAAATATTTCAGCCCTATGCCTGGGGAACTGTGGGATTTCTCCACTTCAAACAGTCACGTTTCATTTTCAGGAACACACACACACACAAACACACACACACACACACACACACACACGAACATCACTCTACACTTTACACTCCACCCTGACCTTCCGTACACATCCCAAAATCCAAGTTATTCTATGTTCAAGGCCATTCAAACCAAACCAAGTAATAAAAACATGCCCTCTTGCACTCTTTCCTCAAATGAGCTCATGGTGATGGTGGTCTAGGGGAAAACTCCTAAACGGGAGCAGCGTTTAGGAAAGGAAACTGCATAGTATTTCTCCTTTACCATCACCATCTACCATCTGCAGTGTAAAGGCAGAGGCATGCTTAGTAGCAACCATTGCTGATGTATAGAAACCGATCTTCATGTCCTAGAAAGCTCAGACACAGCAGCATTTCTCCACAACAAGGAGGGGGAGGGTTAAAATGGTGAGGGTTTGAATAAGCTTGGTAAGAGAGCACTTTCCCTGTCAACAGAGAATTATGTGTGCACTTCTAGACGCTGTGGAGGATGGGGAGCGTCCCTGAGCTGGCAGACAGCTAGCAGACAGACGCTAATGCTAACGCTCCTAGGCCCAATGACTTAAACATGCCTACAGACTCCACTCAGCATCTCATAAATTCCTGTCCTTCAGTCAAACATGCTACATTTGTTTAATGATGGTAGTTAGGCATGTCCTTCTAGTTGCTAACCTCAGAGACAGAACGGGAGACGGAGAGAAAGAGAAAGAGAGAGAGAGACAGAGTAGAGAAGGATACAACATCTGTACTGCCTGTTTTGAAAGGCTCTGATTTATATGATGGTCGGAGTCATATCCACTGGAAACCATGGGACAGATCTGCAGTGATTTGCGCTGATTTGCATTGGGAGACGTTCAGGTTCTGCACTTAGCTACAAATAATAGACTCAACAACAGGGAGAGAAGTATGAGCCACGGCTCCAGGAAATCTCGTTTTAATCCAACGAGATATTTTAGATATTCTCAAACAAACCATTCTGCTGATCATTCCTGCAACTATTTAATAACACTCTGACAGGTGTGATGTTCTGTTTTATACTGCATGGTCCAACATATTTGATAACTTCATTGCCACCAAAGTAAATTTTAAATCCCTTTTACACTCAAAACCCGGGACACTACCGGGCCCTTCTACCCTTTTACCTCTAATGGTCATGCTTTGCATCGCACACACATCCAGCTCTTACGCGGGAGTTTACTGGAATGCATACATTTATACTCGCCATGAAAGCCTCGGCAAACAGAACCTGAATCACGCACAAAATACACTCCTGGCACTTTTTTCATTCATGAAATAAAACGGAAAAACGTTCTTTTCAGGCTGTTATGTAGACGTTACTGTAACACATTGACTTCTGTTCATTTATGAGCCCTAGATTTATCTATTTGTCCAATTTGTCCAATTTTTGTAATTCCTGAGTCTTACCAGATGGCCTAGCTGTCTTCATGGTGCCTTCTCGGCATGGTGCATGGTTTGCTAGCTGAAGAGATAGTAGCTAGTCTCTGGGTTGGCTTTTAGTCATGCTCCCACTTGCTTCACCAGCTTTCCCTGCAGCTTCCACACATCACAGCACTCTCCATCTTCCCCTGCAACAAACAGAAGGTTTAAATAATACACTCTTTAAATCAAATTCACTAAACGAAGGCATTGGCTCGTAAGATTAAAAACCACTGACGGTTATGAAGAGAACTACAGCATATTTTCAAGCTATAGAAATGAGTATACATGCAGCTCAGTAAATTTATACATATGTATATTATACATTAATTTGTTGACCACATACTGTTGTGGCACGCCCCTTTCCCCAGGCCACCGTGACCCGACACAAAGACAGGACTCAAGTGACACGTACCTTTATTTTAACCTCCTTCCTTCACGCCCTAACGAAAACTTGCAAGAACATAATAGCCCTAGTAGGGGCTCTATCTGTCTCAACACACGTGCACAATGTCTAGTCAGTCCTTTGCAGCTCCGTCCGTGTCCTCTCTCTGCCGTCGCTCTCTGTGTGAGACTGAGCCTGCCCTTTTATGCTGTTCACCTGGCTCGTTAACCTGTGCGGCCACAGGTGAACGGCATTAGCGCTGTGTAGTGTAGGGTGGCGCCGGGGGCGTGTCCACAGCTCACTCCCACCTCCTCACTGCCACAGTGTCATTAAATGCCATGACCGATCATGTCTATAAGCATAGTTATTATTTTAGATACTGCAGGCCACAGGTTTCAAGCAATATGGGAAATAAAAAGAATCTCACTGCTGCCAAAAATGATTAAATTAACCTGGCCAAGGTATGAAAACATACCTGGAAAATGAAAAAAAAAATCATCGTACAGTAAAGAGACTGATTCAGAGGACAGATTGTGCAGATAATGGCATAATGAGGAACGTTTCTACCAGACAAATTCATCGGATTAGGAGATCAGCTGCTAAAATGCCACTACAAAACAGCAAACAGGTATTTGTATAACAGTGGATTTTGAGGTTTTTTTTTATTTTTGAAAAAATAAAATGTTATCATTGAAAGGTTTGTTTAATATAATTTGATTTATACTACAATGATTGATGAATTTCATTTGCATCGACCATTTAGAAAAAAACTGTCATTTGCATAATAATTTGGTACATGCTGTATTATCACCGTCACACAAAATCTTTTTTGATCTTTTGACATAATTTTAATCTGGCAGTTGTTCTTTATATTGTGTCAAAGCGTCATGATGACTAGACCAATAGAAATGCTCCAAAATTACTCTTTTTACATTGAATTCACTTTTTTTTTTAGATATGAGATTTTTGCGTAACAGAAAATATCACGTTAACATGACACTAATATACTTATGAATTTATGACAACATATACCATCTGCCATAACATGTTTATGACATGGTTATGTTAGAGTTATGTTAGCAGGGGTTACAGAAAACTCTAATTACACAGACACAGACAGTATATAATATATAATATATCCATTTACATTTAAGGCATTTAGCAGACACTCTTATCCAGAGCGACTTACAAAAGTGCTTTGCTATTTACCCAAGAAAAACCTCAGCTAGTTTTAATAGACTAATAATTAAAAGATACCTCTAAGCTATATACAGTATATGCAGTATATATGGATTTGTTAGTTACACATGGGACCTATGTATGGCCCCACACGTGTATACCTGTGTGTGCGTATGTAATGCACAACCCTGACATTTGACAAAAAGTCAGATTACCCAAGTTTCCATCCAAGTCTCCAGCAGCTAATATTTAATCCCATTTGTGTTTGTTTATTTTTGTTATTGTACAGTCATTAGACTTGGTACTGGAAAGGCTACTGGACACTGGCTTAATGATATACACTATAAAAGATGATTAATGTGATGGATTATGTTTTTGTTTATGGAGCATGGAGTGCAGTGCGGAGGTGCTTTACCTTTCCTCAATTGCTCTCTCGGTCTTTACAGTCTTTACAGGCAGCTCTAATGAGGACACTCAGGAGTTCCATCTGTATATTTTAACAATAACTGTAATAACTGAATAATAATAATGCAGCAGGCTCCATCTCATCAGGGCCGTGCTCGCTTCAATTACGCTGGTGAGCTGGAGAGCAAAGGCTGCTGCTGCTGCTGCTGGGTCTCCCGTCTCTCCAGAGTGTATCGTGCCCATTCACGTCATTGCTGAATGAATTTATGAGTGGCATTTAAAATTAACAAGAATATCTCTGTCTGCATGAACTCCCAGAGTACAACCGCACACACACTCAAACAAACAAAAAAAACAGTGTACGCAAGAGTGTGCTTTGTGTGCTGCTTTTAAAACTGTGTAATGTTTCTAGCACTGGTTTCCGACCCTGGTGTATTTCAGTGTTACCCTTCCTCAACACAACCACTGCAACTCACGGAGGGCCTGTCGATTAGCTGATCAGATGTTTGTCTCAGTAGAGTCAGTAGAGTGAAAGACAGGGCTGTCTGATTCTAGACACTTTCTAGAAATTTGAAAAGTTCTAGGAAATTAGTATTAGGTGTTGTGTGGCTAATTTCTGGCAGCACCATAGCTCAGACGGACACGAGTGGATGACCAAGCACTTTTATAAGTCCCTCTGGATAAGAGTGTCTGCTAAATGCTATGAATGTAAATGTGTAGTCTCTGTAGTGGGCTGTCCCCAGCAGTTGTATGCACACAGCATAAACGCATAGCAGACACACTATATGGACAGAAGTATTGGGACACCTCATTCATTCATTTCTTCCGGGTATTAAAAAGAGTTTATCCTGCTTTTGTTGAAGTGTCTCACCAAAAAGAGAAGGTTTCCTACTAGATTTTGGAACATTACTGCAAGGATTTGATTGTATTTAGCGACAAGAGCGTTACTGAGGTCAGGATGTTGGATGATCACCAGCCCACCTCATCCCCAACTCCCCAACTCATCCCAAAATTATCGGACAGAGCACCGACCATCATTTCAGAGAACACAGTTCCACTGCTCCACAGCTTGGTGCTGGAGGGATTTATACCCCTCTAGCCCATGCCAGGAATTAGGCATGGTGCCAATAGGTTCATGTTTATCCTATTCTATTGGCCATACTTCTATTACTGACAGATATTGAGGGAAAATGAGAGAGAGAGACTGAATATGAGAGGGGGGAAAGTAAGTAGACCTAACTAAATCATTGGGCTGCATGAACTATTTGACGGAGAGTGACATTCCCAGATGTGTTCCCTGTTCAGACGTGTATACATCAGCTCCTGACATGTGTGTATGTGTGTGTGTGTGTGTGTGTGTGTGTAGAGCTATGGCTGGAATAAAATGTGAAACTCTCGACAGGGTCACACACAGTGCAGAGTGTGTTTATTGTTATGAAATTAATCAGAGAGACAGATGTAAAACTGAGGTATGGCACAAACAGGGCCACGTTGGTGGGGGGGGGGCATGAGAGAGCTGATGACATGTTTAGGGGCTCTTGCTTTTACACAAGTGAGCGAGAAAGTACTTCTACAAACGCACATGCCAGAATGCATTACACACACTCTTACACACAGTATATCAGCAATCTAATCACTGTAACTCCACAGTAACAAATGGGAGCGTCCCAACTGTATACCAATAAGCAACAGTAACTAGTTTTTAAGTATGCACTATGTAGTACAGAGAAAAGTGCCAAAGATCTACGATGCATACTTAGATCTGATTGATTCGATAGACACAACTGTCCCAAAATGCAATGCGAAACAGAAAGGGATGAGCTAACCACATCTGGAAAATGTGTATAAATACCTGACAATGTTTTAAACACTGTGTATAAATGTGACGTAGGCTGGCATAGCAATTCTTCATCACTTTCCACACTATTATTAAATAGCGTAGTACCACGATGGCCCGGGGGGCGCTATTTCGAATCATGGGCCATGGCACTTTGCCATCAGCAGCCGGAGTCTGAGAGAGCACAATTGGCCATGCTCTCTACAGGTGGGTAGATGGCGCTCTTCCCATCATTACTCTTAAGCGATGTTGGCTGGCACAGGCATCTATTAGCTGGTGCAGTGGAGCTGGGGACCTGTGGGGTGGTCCCATTATGCAGTGGTCAGTAGGAAGTGGTCCCACCTCACCACTTAGAGGACGTAAAGGACCTGCTGCTAATATTAGATACCACAGGATGTCTTCAAAGGTCTTGTGGTGTGGTGAGTCCATGCCTCAACTGATCAGATCTGTTATGGCGGCACAAGGGGTATTAATGTTATGGCTGATCACTGTATGTTACAGTGTTAGTGTATAGTACAAAATTGAGACGCACACTTTGTTTATTAGAAGTACTTATCCTTATCCCTGGCCAGTACAAGATGACTAATGTTAGCAACATCCTGCAGCAGCTCATCAGTGGAGAATGTCATATCAACCCACGAGCTGTCACACACACACACACACACCGAACACGAGGGACAGCAACACATCAAAACAGCTGATTCATCACTCATTCATTCACAGCACTGCCAACAGAAATCAAAGCCACAGCGCTGCACAGATTCCCTATTTTCCATAAAGCGAAGGCTTCAGGAGACGCTGCTATTAAGCTATAAAAACAACTGTTTTGCTAAAAGCAGCCTTTTTCCAGCAGAGTTTACAGCTCCACAGAAAGCCAAAGCTTGCTGCCTACTGGATGGCACATGGGAAGATGTGACAGCACTGCTCTGGCTCTGATATCAGTGTGTGTGTGTATATATGTGTGTGTGAGTGTGTGTGTTTTAGAGAGAGGGAAAAACAGCACAAAAGCAAAAAAACAGTGGGAACATAAATGCATACGAATGCCTTGAACAGCTGTGCATGTGTATATTTGATCTGCTTGCGTTATGTATAGAAGAGTGGTTTACATTTACATTTAAGGCATTTAGCAGACCCTCTTCTCCAAAACGACTTGCAAAAGTGCTTCACTGTTTACTCAGAAAATTACCCTTAGCTAGTTTGTATAGAGTAGGATTTAAATATATATCTAAGCTTATATAAAGGTAAAAAAGGTAAAGGTGCACATATTTGTCACTGTACTATGTACAGCGAAATGTGTCCTCCACATTTAACCCATCTGTGGTAGTGAACATACACACTATTGAACTAGGGGCAGTGAGTACACACACACACACCCAGAGTGGTAGGCGGCCAACTCCAGTGCCCGGGGAGCAGAGAGGGTAAAGGGCCTTGCTCAAAGTCCCAACAGTGGCAGCTTGCCGAGCCCGGGAATCGAACCCACAACCCTGTTATCAATAGCCCGGCGCTCTAAGCGCTGATACTACTAAACCACAATACTCTGCACGACACTTCGCCCAAGTACTCTCGGAAGAGGAGGGTCTTCGGTCTGTGTTTGAAGACATTGAGCGACTCGGCTGTTCGGACACCCAGGGGAAGTTCATTCCACCACATTGGTGCAGGACAGAAAAAAGCCTGGACGCTTGTCTTCCGTGGATCCTAAAGGATGGAGGGTCAAGCTGAGCAGTACTTGAAGCTTGAAGGGAATCTGATGCAGGGAGCTTGTTTGGGTAGCTGGCGGGCAGTGGTTTGTTAGCATGTTAGCATGTTATGCCCAAACACAATGGGCTCACAGGACAGAAAGTTAGCCACTGTGTAATTTCTTCTCTAACACTTGGTTATAAAAACAGCATTGAGAAATGTTTCCCTAATGCCTCATTGGTTGACAGGTTCTTGTCCTGGGAGCTGTAAGAGTCACTTATCTTACTTAGGATATATCCATTGCTGACACAGATGTGTGAATGCACACACACAGCTTGTGTAGTTCTTGTAGAGAAGTATTGCCAATAGAATAGAAATCTTTGGTGCAGATAATTATGAACCTATTGGGACTATGGGCTAGAGAGGGGGTCCGCAGCATTGAGCTGTGGATCACTGAAACGGTGTTGTCTGGAATGATGGTTGGTGCTCCATCCAGAACTTTTGGAATGAGTTAAAAAGTTAGGGATGAGGTGGGGTGGTGATCATCCAGCATCCTGACCTCACTAATACACTCTGAAGACAATCAAATCCCTACAGCAAATGCTTCCAAAAGAGCTTCAGGGAGATTAAGCACTCTGGAGACTCTGGAGCAGTGAAACCTGCATTAAATATGACCTTCATGGAAGAGTCATCAAAAGAAAACCTTTCCTTTGTCCTCACCACAGAATTCAGCACTAAAAGGAACATGAAGCATTCTGGAAACAAGTTCTGTGCACTGATGAAGGTGGATTGAGGATCCTACAGCAGGGTAATGATCCTAAACACACCTCAAAATCCACAATGGCCACTTTAAAAAGGCCCAAGCTAAAAGTTTTGCCATGGCTCTTATAGTTCCATATCCTCAACATCATCAAACATCTGTGGATAGACCTCAAAGGAGCAGTGCATGCAAAAATGCCCAAGAATCTTACAGTAAAAGAAGACTTTTGCAAGAAAGAATGGGCCCGGAAATCCCCCAAACAAGAACCCGAAAGACTTTTAGCTGCTACACAATGTGTTTACAAGCTGTGATACTTGCCAAGGGGGGCGTTACTAAGTAATGACTCACTTATACACAGAGATATTTTGACCACCAAGCTTTTGCATTCCACTGTATTTATTGGGATGGTAAGTGTTAAGATATAATCTGGTGTTATAGGAGAGCTGCATTAATGTTGGAGATTTAAAAATGTCTTTGGCTCCACCCTCCTGAAGAGCAGAGGGCAAATCAGATCCATCCATTCTGGCCTCATATAACCTGTCTCTGTTTGATCCCTCCTCTCCACACCCAGCTTGCTAACTCCAAGAGACCACTTTCCGGAACAGTCTGGCTACATAAAATAACACATTAAAACCCTTTCCTTTTTATTGTGCAGAAAGAGTTACTTATTATACTGTCAGATGATGTGAACGTAAGGGGAACGGTTGGTGCCAATGCCACACTGTGGCTGCTGAGTGTGGCACGGTATAATATACTCGTCTTTCTTATTTGCATGGGTGGTGAGGAGAGCGCTGCTCTAAATCTAAATAAACACAAATTGCAGGCAAAAGCAGAGCTAAGCACTTACTTTGGCACAGCGGATTCTTTAAATCCATTCAATATGTGCTCTGCTGTGTGATCACACTGGTGGCTCATCGAGCAAGTTGTAGACTCAATCAGTGAAGTCTAGCCGCTATATTTCTCTACTGTCAGAGATATTAGATAATCTCTGGCTGCAACCAGTGGTCACATGCAGATGGGAGTTGTTATTTCTTTTATTTATTTATTTGAGTACACTGGCTTTGACCTTTTCAGTGACCTTTTCAGTGATGGGACAAGGAGGCGTCAAACATGGGCTCCATCTGGGTTGTACGCTGCTCTATACAGATGGAACCCATGTGAGACAACATACATACAAACATATATACAAACCCACTCAGAGCCCATGCCCACCTGGAACCCACCTAGCCCACATGGAACCCACCTAGTCCACGTTCCACCTGTGTATGCCCCACATGAGCATGTCGGCTGGAATAGTGGTTAACTACGCCAACTATCCGTTTGCTTTCCGAGTAAAACACCGTATCCGGCCTCAGTGGCGTTACCACAATGCAATGTGGAACCAGTAGTTTAGTGCCTACATCTGCCAGCAGCTATTTACCAATATACATACTGTGCACTACGTAAAAGGCACAGCCTGAGTCACAGAGCCCTAAAACTGTTGTTGGAGCTCCAAAAGGGGGACCAACTCCATACTGATGCTTATAGATTTAGAATAGGATGTCACAAAAGCTCCTGTAGGTGAAATATGTAGGTGTCCCAAAACTTTTGTCCATATAGCGGATATAGGTCCCCTGCTTAGTTATGATCCAGAATTTACAGAAAGGAGAATAAAGCACAGTTGGAACTGCAGGGTAACCAGGGTTGGTCAGAAAACACTGGCTTTTCAGTTTTGGCAGGAATGAAAGAAAATTGTATTTGAAAGCAAAAGAATCTTGTAAGCCCAGTTATGTTGTTGGATTACACAACTCCACATAACCAGCTGGATTTATTACCAAATCCAGAAGAGACTTTAGCAAGTACCACTTTTGGGCCTCACTTCAGAGTGTTTATCAAACACGTCACTTCCACTCGCAGTTTCAGTCTACAGAATGAATGGCACACAGTGGAGAAAAGCATGCTACTCATGTTATATTAGTATCCACAGCATATAGACAAAAGTATCTGGACACCTGCTCATTTCTTGTTTCTTTTAAAATCAAAGGCATTAAACCAGAGTTCGACCTGCCTTTGCTGGAGTAACTACACCTGTTGTCCAGGGAAGAAGGCTTTCTACTAGATTTTGGAGCTTTGGGTGGCTGTGAGGATTTAGCTGAGCATTCAGGATGTTGGATAATAATCACCTCACCTGAACTCACCACAAAAGTACTGGATGGAGCACCATCCATCATTCCAGAGAACACAGTTCCACTGCTTCACAGCTCAATGCTGGGGGGCTTTTTTACCCCTCTAGCCCACACCTGTCATTAGGCGTGGTGCCAATAGGTTCGTGTTTATCTGCTCTAAAGAGTACTATTTTATTTCCAATGCTTCTCTGCAGGAACTAAACAAGCTGAATAAAGCGGAATGCGTTTATTAGAAGGGATGTCCACAAATATTTGGACATGTAGTTGTTTGCCACTCTTGGTCTTGGATTGCTTCTTAGGAGTCTGGCCCTGGATACCTATGAAGGTGCTTTGTAGACTACGTTTACTATAAAGCAGGGATAAGTGAGGTGATCAGACTATCAGATGAGGAGACTTCACTGCTCAGTTGCTCTGAATACCAGTACTTTCAGTACAGGCTCAGCCAGAGTCTGAGTACTGGAGGGATTCAGAAACTGCATTGTGTTCCAGGGTTTCTGGATTTAATTGAGAGCTTCTGTGCTCTGCACTGTGTTATCATTGTCTTCACGTCCTATGCGTGTGTATGTGTGTGTGCACGCTTGCGTGTGTGTGTGTGTGTATGAGAGAGAGAGCGCAAGGCTTGAGGTTGAACTCTGACTCTTTTCGTGTTAGACACACACTCGCCGGGCTGCTCCGCACATTTATGTGGTCGACATGGTGCCAAAGCACAGAGAGGCGAGACATTCCCAGAATTCCCTGCTCAAAGATAAATAGAGAAAGGAAAACAGAAGGGAAAGGCGAATCTTCTATCTGCGAGCTTCGACCAGATTCCTGGATTTAATTGACATCCGTGAAAAAAGCGGAGAAAATAACAACCGCTCCAGACTGTGTTTGGGGCACGCTGTTTGGAAAGGCTACTGCCACCTTCTTCGCCTACATTCCGCTTTCCTTCCTCACCTGAATGAAGGAAAGCTGAAGTTAACATCTTCAGCTGGAGTCGTTTGCAGATATTGCACGTTTAATTAAAAAAACAACCCAGCAGTCGAAACACCTCGCAGAGGCGCTGGGATGTAAACACACGAGGCTACAGAAAGATGGCGGGCAGCTCAGACAGGCTGCTTTTGTGAGTGGCTGGACGAACCCTGTGAGCGAGCCAGCGTCTGCTTGCCAGCGCTCATAGCACGTTATTCAGAAGGAGCCAAACAGGGGCTCCCTCGCTGGGTCTGGAGAAGAGCCCTAGATAGGCCCTGCTCTCTATTTTGCCTCTGAGCCACTCCAGAAGTCTCCACTTGTTAGATATTTCTAAACCTCAGAAACACGATAACTCCTCTTCCATCTGAGAAATGATTTAGAGGTGCTGACGTCTTGCTTTGAGCCCCCTCCACCGCCTCTATCCCACCCCAACCTCTCCACCACCTCCCGCTCTGTTTCATGTTTGCTAAAGGCGACTGGAGAGTCCTGACCTCCAGGAAGGCACAGCGAAACACGTTTTCCCAGGCCCTCTGCGAACACACACGCACATGTATGCGCCCTAACACACACACACCTAAACACACACACACACACACTCGCTCTCTGTCACGCATGGAGGCGTTGTGGTGTTAAGTGTAGTGATGGTGAGCTGCTGTTTCCTGGGGAGAGGGGCTTAAATCCCTCTAAAGCCTAAAGCCCTTGCTCCACCTGAGAGCCATTACTACATACTATAGCCCCCTCCATTCTCTACAGACCTGCTCTCTCAACACTCTCACACCAGCTCTCCTTCACTTCACTTCTCACTCGCGGCTGCTCGCTCCTCTGCTTCTTCTTTCTACTCTCCTGACTTTAGTCCCTGTTGTCCACTGTGAAGACATTTATGTGCGTCCAGAACAAGCTGTGGAAGGTTGTAAAATGACTGAGACGGTTATGTAAAAGGTGCCCCAGAATGGAAAACAGTATTTATCTTGGCGTAGTTGAATAATGAGAGTTTGGGACGTGGAACTGACAAACAGTGAACCTCAAATACTGTTGTGTCCCCCTTCAAAAGAAAACCCAGCAGGACTAGAAAACAGGCCAGTTTCAAAAGCCCCGTAAGTTGCTACGAAAACCAGGCCTGGTATCTGTGCCATTTCCTGTGCCCGCGTCCCCAGAAGAGGAGCTTAAACTCCGCATGCCATAAAGAGAAAAGCCAGAGGGAGCAAACAGGGATCCATGCAAGGCTTAAAGCTAACGCTAGCTGAGTGGCTTTTACCATCTCCTCATCTTCTCCAACATCCGTTTCCTCATAATCAAACTACCTTTGAATCTTCCTTCGAGTCCCCTCAAACCCATCCATCCCACCCCCAACCTCTACACCACCTCCCACTCCATCTTATGTTTGCTAAAGGCAACTGGAGAGTCCTGACCTCCAGACCTTCTCACGGCACATCGCGATGAGAAGACAGCAACATTATCTGGTAAGACTCAGTGTTTTTGTGTCAGTGTTAAAAGCCTTTCACCAGCCAATAAAAGCAGAGCTTATCATTTTTTCACAAGCCCTCTGTAAAAAAAAAATATATATATCAGCATGTTTTATTTGGAGGCAAAATAACAGGGTTGTAAATATGCTTGTAAAAGGGAGTTTGGGCATTTCTTGCCCAACCAAAGTCACACACATGTTTTTACACCAAAGAACAACTTTAAATACTCAATAAATGCATTTAAGCACCTTTAGGCAGACTAAAAAAGCATAGGGAGTATAGGGAAGTCAACGATCCAAGATGTCTTCAGAAGGAAAGATCTTCAAGGTCTCATTTCATTAAACTGAACCAGGAAATCAAGCTCTCAAGTCATCTGTATTTGTATTTAGGCCACACATTCTTGTAGATTCTTCTTTAAAAGTATTGGGACACTTGGCTCATTCATGGTTTCTTCTGAAATCAAGGGTATTAAAAAAAGAGCTGATCCTGCTTTTGTTGGAGTAACTGTCCCTACTGTCCAGGGAAGAAGGCTTTCTTCTAGATTCTACAGCACTGCTGTGGGGATCTGATTGCATTCAGTGACAAACGTTTTAGTCAGGTTCAGATATTGGATAGTCACCGCCTCATCCTCATCCCAAACTCCCCAACTTATCCCAAAAGTATTGGATGGGACACCAACCATCAGTCCAGAGAACACAGTTCTTCCACTGCTCCACAGCTCAATGCTGGGGGGCTTTATACCCCTCTAGCCCATTGCTGGCATTAGGCATGGGGCCAATAGCTTAATGTTCATCTGCTCCAGAGAGTCCTATTCTGTTGGTAGCACTTCTCTACAAAAACTAGACATGGTGTGTGTGTGCTTTTGCACATCTGTGTCAGCTCAATGCTGAATGCAGCATTCATTAGAAGGGGGTGTCCACAAACACCTGGGCATATAATGTACATTTAGAGGTAATGTCTTTCTGTTCATGTCTCCATGGTAGAGCTTGGCGCTGCTGCTGTGTGTGTGTGTGTGTTTGGGCTGTGTGGGTAAACAGCCCAAACAGGCAGCAGTGTTTAGCCAGAGCAGTGGGGAGGTCATTCAGGATAAACAACATTCCCCTCCACCTCACAGTCAGAACAGACCATTTAGCGGTCTCTCCTCTTTCCCTCTTTCCTTCTCCCCTCTCTCTCTCTCTCTCGTTTTCCTTCTCTGTCACCCATTATCTCTTCTTCACCTCTCATCCATCTTCCTCTCCTCAGACCTCACCACACACTCACCCTATGACTGTGTGTATGGCCTGTCTGTTCACACACAGTGCCAGAAAAGAGATCAGATAATCGCTCGCTCTCTATTGTTCAAGCAGAGCTTAGGTCTGTAAGATTCACTGTAAAACTGTTCACACCTTCAAAGCAGCAACCAACTGTGTTGGCATGGCACACACACACATTCTCTGACACACACACACACACACACACACACACATGGAGGCTCTGCATTCCTCCAGAGACTTGAGTCACAGAGTTTTAACACACTCACACCTTCAGACACATGGCTACAGTAGCCAGATCAGAGAAGAAGGGGAGGGAGGACGAGAGAGAGAGAGAGAGAAACCTGAGTGTGTTAGGATGTCATCTGTTCTCCATATCCACAGCAGACTCAACCTGCTGCTCCCCACTCAGCATGACTAAGAGAACCCGTACAGCAGCTCCTCAGAGCAGCCTGCAACACACAGCTCCACGTAACAGCTCATCTTTCTTGTCCTGTCTTTTTCTCTTAGGTTCTAGATAGAATCAAAAAAGTCTGAGTTGTAACAAATGTGGAACCCTTCTTGCTACAGTAGAGACCAGTTTTGAGAGGCTCTTTGAAGAATCATAAAGAGTCACGTCACTTGTGAAAACCGAGTCTCCAAAAAATGGCAACTTTATAGGAGGAGGAAAAAATTTAAAAGATTTTAGTGCAAGTCCTTTTTTAGCATTTCTATTGGCCCGTTCATCATAATCTTTCTTGACACCCTGTCAAGAACAACTGCCAAATTGCCATTGAAAAAGTGAAAATGAAGATACATAAATGTCAAAAGTCAAAAACAGAGATACAAGCATTTTGTGTGACGGTCACAATGCGCTGATTAGGGCAAAGCCAGGCAAAAGCATCAGCCAAATGAAATCTCCAGCCTTCCTCAGCCCTGTAGACTTGTTGACTGTGGTCTTACCTACAAAGTGTTCACAGAACCATTAGGTCGTCCTATTCCACCGGTCAAAATAATTTGTAGCCAAATTAAAGCAAATCAAATCACAATGATCACATCTCATTAACACAGGCGTGACAAAGGTGAAAGGCTTATGTATATATACACACACACACACACACACAATATATATATAGGTACATAGTCCCTCAAGCAGTATATAAATAAAAAATATATATACAAATATAAAAAATGTAAATATAAATATATACAAAATAAAAATAAATATATACACCTTTACTTACACTATATGATATATGATGTCAGCTATTTTGGTGTATTTGGCTAGTTCATTAAGTCTTTAGGGGGGACATCAGGATTCAAAATGTAACAAATGCAGATACAAGGTTTTTGCATGACAGCAACAACACATTGTTTGTTCTCAATAATATTAATAATAATAATAATAATAATAATAATAATAATAATAATAATTATATTAAAAATAATAATAATAATAATAATAAGAAGAAGAAGAAGAAGAAGAAGAACTTTGTAAGCACTAAAACCTTTCAAGCCTCACCCACCCAGTGCTATGTTATTAAAAAGACATTGAAAAAACATCAGTGCGGGTGGATGAACCTACGTCCCATTTTGTGTGAAAGTGAAAGTTGAAAAAAATTATTTTTCCAGTGGTTGAAAGACGTTTGTTTAAGAACTTACAAACAACTCTTCAACCACTTTCAACAACAGACGTCTTTTCAACTTTCACTTTCAGCCAAAATGGGACGTAGTTTCATCCACCAGCGCTGATGTTTTTTCAACGTCCTTCTAACACCATGGCCTCCAACACTGTACCTCCAATTTTTATAATTTCTACACTGTTTGAAAATGCCAGCTGCCCTTCACATCGCCTCAGCGTTACAAAAACAATGACTTTCTAAACAGGGTCAAATTACATGGAATATTCGTTTAACATTAACTCGCATTAAAGCTGCCGAATAATGCATTTGAGTATTTTAAGCTGTTGAGACATAAAGAATGTGTTTTTTGGTTGGGGCCGAAACAAGCCTATGTACCACCCTGTTATTTTGCCTCAGATTGGCTGGTTTAAAGCACCATGACCGCTCATAGAAGCCACATATTATGGCATAGGGTTAACACTGTAACAAAAATACTGTCATTAAGCTGATGGTAAAAGCTAGCGTTAGCTCTTAGCCTAGTATGGATCCCTGTTTGCTCCCCAAGCTTTTACTTTGCATGCAGAGTTGAGCTCCCCTTTTGTGGACACTGGCACAGGAAAATCGTGGAAAGGCCTGGTTCACGTAGCATCCTGTATTCCTATAGCTAGAGGAGTCTGGAGGTGATGAGCTGCTCTCTAGTATCAACAACACCATGTTCTCCCGAAGTTGTTACGACAAGGGCTTTTGCTAGTAGGCAGGGTTCATGGGCTCGGCCGAGTTTTTCTTTAGAAAGAGGAACAACAGTGTTCCAAACTCTCATTATACAACTATGCCAACTACTATTTTGGAGATACAAGGTTTTGTTCTGACAGTGAGATATAACCATTGTCTCTACTAGAAAATCCTTCATTCCTTCCTTCTCTCTCTCTCTCTCTCTCTGTTTTGAGTGAACAGCATGAACATTGCAGTGAAAACAAACAGGCGGAGAGCAGCATAGCATCAGTGAATGCGTGCATGGCAACAGTAGGCCTGTGCAACCTTTTTCCCCATTTATGCTTTCAAACACACTCCCCTTTAAACCCCCTGAAAAAATACATACCAGATACCAAGATCTGGCAACCCGCACACCAGCTGGAATCCGCTCACATGAAAATGCCTGATAATTACCGTCCACATTGTGTAATTTACTTTCATTTACTTCACAAAGCTTTTGCTTATGAAAGGAGCTGTTTAATATAGAAGCTGGAGAAACGATCCGCAGAGCAGCAGCAGCAGCAGCACAGTGAAGCCGAGAGGAGAAGGCAGAGGGGCATTAGGAGAGGCTTTCTTTTCCTCTGTGGCAGATAAAATGAGCTGGATGTGTGTCAGAGTGTGGATGTCTAAGCAAACACACTGCAGTACTGTAAGGAATGGTAGAGCTAGAGGAATCTTCAGTTGGAGTCATTTTTCCATTTTAATAAAATTAAAAAATGTAATTAAAAAACTTTTATTTTAATATGTCAAAACGATGTTTACGACTTAATGATGACGACGACTGAGCTTTAAGCCACAGTTGGGGTTAGCTTTAGGTTTTTGGATGGAGGTTAGGGTTTTAGGGTTAGTATGAGGTTTAGGTTTTGGATGGAGGTTAGGGTTTAGGGTTAGGGTGAGCTTTAGGTTTTGGATGGAGTTTAGGGTTTTAGGGTTAGCTTTTGGCGTTTTGGATGGAGTTTAGGGTTTTAGGATTAGGGTGAGCTTTAGGTTTTGGATGGAGTTTAGGGTTTTAGGGTTAGGGTGAGCTTTAGGTTTTGGATGGAGGTTAGTTTTAGGGTTAGCTTTTGGGGATCTGGATGAAGGTTAAGGTTTTAGGGTGAGGTTTAGGTTTTAGATGGAGGTTAGTTTTAGGGTTAGGGTTAACTTTGGGGTTTTGGATGGATGTTAGGGTTTTAGTGTTAGCTTTAGGATGGAGATTAGTTTTAGGGTGAGGTTAAGGTTTTGGATGAGGTTAGGGTTTTAGGGTTAGGGTGAAGTTTAGGTTTTTGAAAGAGGTTAGGGTTTTAGGGTTAGGGTGAGGTTTAGGTTTTTGGATGGAGGTTAGGGTTTTAGGGTGAGGTTAAGGTTTTGGATGAGGTTAGGGTTTTAGGGTTAGGGTGAGGTTAAGGTTCTGGATGAGGTTAGGGTTTTAGGGTTAGTATGAGGTTTAGATTTTGGATGGAGGTTAGTTTTATGGTTAGCTTTAGGTTTAGGTGTAGGAACAATTAAGGTGAATTAAATATAATATATACAGTCTGGTAACCCTTGGCCATATGAAACATTTGTTATAGTAATTAGAAGAACACCGAACACAGTCTCTCTACCATGTTTCAATAAAGCCTACTGCTTTCATAGCATAAAAACCCCCTTTCTGGAAAAAATACTTTTTTTCTTTTAAACTTTTAAAAATAAAATTAGAAAAATAAATGTTTTTCAAAAAAACTGTAATAATGGTCAAAACAGAAGAATAGAATTCAAATATTATATATTTTATATCTTATATTTTAATATTTTAGAAGTGGTATAGTGCAGAAATTCAGGCAAATGAAAGGGGTTCACTTACTTTTGTCCTCCTTTACTTCTTCTCTGTATTCTCTACAGATCAGCTGATGTCTCGCAGCCACACCAGCTGAAGACCAGTGACAATAAGTTTTAGGAATCTTAGTTTGCACAACAGTTTAAAAGATACTGATGGTGAAACTGAAAACCTGTCATTACCATCACCAGGTGTCTTTTCCATCACACAGTTTGTAATGATGAGTTGTGGTAATGCCAACTGTTACTTTTTCAGGAAATACGACCCTAAGACACGGATTTCCTAACACTGCTCAAAAAAAGTCCACGCATTTATTGTTTGCACTTGTGTCTTGTTTGGTTGAGATAGATGTCTGTACACACAGTCCCAGTGGTGGGATTCTGCCATTACAAACAAGTCTTTGTGGGAACAGTTCATCTCACTTTATTTGGATCGTACTCTAGAAGCCCTTATACATTATCTACAGATGTTCAGTTTGTTAACAGACTATGTGGTAAAACGCAATTGATTCTCAACAGTGCTAGGGTTAAGGTCTGGACCAGGATTTGGTTTAAGACCACGGTTAGGGTTAGCTTTAGGTTTTGGATGGAGGTTAGGGTTTTAGGTTTAGGGACCCTTGGCCACATGGCACATTTTGTCATAGTAAGCAGAAGTAGTGAACACAGCCTCTGTAGTTTCTCAAACATAAAACACCATGTTTTAGCAAAGCCTAATGCACAGTTACTAAATTTAGACACCATACAGTACAGAGTCAATACACCAAGTAACACACACTCTGACAAAAACAAGGCCTCTATTATTAAATATTTTGGGTTGTCTTGCATGCATATCTTGTTTAGGGTCTGCGCACATATTCTCTATTATTGTTAGGTGAGGGGGCCATGGGGTCAATTCCAAACACTACAGTTTGTGTCTCTTCAGGTAGTCCATGATAGACTTTGAAGTATATTTTGGATCCATTTGTTCTGTTGTAGAAGACATCCATCACCTTCTTTAACCTTTAGCCTTTTAACAGATGGTTCTGCATTTGCATTCAGGATTTGCTGGTATTTTCTGGAATCCTTTCATCCCTCCACCAGTGCAATATTGCCAATGTCACTGGCAACCACACAACCCAAATGCTAAATGATAGATCCACTAATACACTTTGGCAATGTGTTCTTTTCATTAAACGCAGGTCCTGTTTTTTTTTTTTTCCTCCAAAGGTTTCTTTGCTGATTGTGGCCATAGAGTTCTAATGTAAGTTCATTAGTCCCCAGCTCTCATTTTCTGAAGCTCAACCTTAAGTTCAGAGGTCACAGTTAAGGTTTCTTTCTTATGACTCATTCATAAAGATAATGACTCTTGCTTCAGTCAAACTTTCATGCAGGTTCTAGGCAATTTAAGGGGGGGGGGGGTTGATTTGCCTGTGTTACCAGCATATTAACTGTTCTCTCAGAGTTTTCCTGATCTTTCAGATCTCATTCTGACCTCCACAGATCACCTAAAGGCTCTTTTTTTTTTACTGTACTATAGAATCCATAGGCTGAAAAGCTTGGTTATCTTCTTATTGCCATCTACAGCCTTGTTTTACATTCACATTACATTTAAGGCATTTAGCAGACGTTCTTCTCCAGAGCGACTTACAAAAGTGCTTCACCGTTTACTCACAAAAATACCCATAGCTAGTTTGTATAGACTTGGATCCAAAAGATACCTCTAAGCTTAGATACTACTAAACACAAAAGTCAGCGTGGAGACCACAATACTTTGCACAACACTTCGTCCAAGTACTCCTAGAAGAGGTGGGTCTTCAATCTGCGTTTGAAGACAGCGAGCGACTCTGCTGTTCGGACACCCAGGGGAAGTTTGTTCCACCACTTCAGTGCAGGACAGGAAAAGGCCTGGATGCTTGTCTTCTATAGATCTTAAAGGATGACGGGTCAAGATGAGACATTTTGACCATTGCCATCAGGTATGGAGGAGCTGGTCCATTTATGGCTTTGCAAGCCAGCATCAGAGTTTTGAGTCTAATGGGAGCAGCTACAGGAAGCCAATGAAGCGAACACAGCAGAGGAGATACAGGGTTTACATTCGTTTTCAAACTTTTGCTTGTAACCTGTGCTATCCAAATGAAGTACAGGTTACCTCTAAGCATTGTAGGTTTATATATTGCAGTTGCTGAAGAACATGCTGAAAATGACTGAGCACTCAGCAAACAGCGCTCTGAACAATCCCTTTATTCACGTCCAAAAAAAAAAGAGCTGAACAACTTTAAAATCTCCCTCAGCCATCTGCTTGTGGACGTACACATGCTCATAAAAACTTAATACTGCCCCAAACATTCACTCAAGATCTTTTCATATTTTTATGAAATATTCTAATTAAATATTTCAAGTTTCTTATTTGAGTCTGAAATAGTAGTGTAAAAAAATACTGTTTAAAGGCCGTATTTGTTGCTTGTAAAGCCAAGGGGACAGGAGGAGAGCACAGGCTGGGTCTCTAATGGGTTTTCCAGGGTAAAATACTTTCTTCTCAATGCTTAATTTCCCCTGCTAGAGCATAGGGGACTGGGTTCTACACCATTAAGAACAGCCAGCAAGAAGGTT
This sequence comes from Salminus brasiliensis, assembly GCF_030463535.1. Taxonomy (NCBI): domain Eukaryota; kingdom Metazoa; phylum Chordata; class Actinopteri; order Characiformes; family Bryconidae; genus Salminus; species Salminus brasiliensis. The sequence goes on along the minus strand of NC_132899.1, from coordinate 9,641,021 downwards.
AGTGTCTGAACACAACTCTCAGAGAGAGCACAGCATGCAAAAAGACAAAGAAGGAGAGAGAGAGCATGAGAGAGAGAGAGAGAGAGAGAAAGAGAGAGAGAGAGAGAGAGAGAGAGAGAAGGAAATCATTACAGCTCTGAGCTGCTACATGTTCTCAGAAAAAGGCTCCTAGCTCTGAAATACGGCTGCAATAATAGCAGGAGGCAGTCTTGAGTTTTACACCCCACCATAAATTAGACTAGAGCACAGACATGGTTCCCCGATAAACCCTCTCCAAACCCATTTACAACGCTAGGAAATATTGTTTTAACACGTTTTCTGCCACACCAAAACATATATCATAGGTAAAAATGTATAGCCAGGCAGACTCGCTCTCCCTCCCCTCTCTGTGATGTGTCTTTGGGGCGAGTCGGGTATATCGAGGGGTTAAAGGCAGACAGAAGTGATTGTACAAGTTCTCTCTTTAAAAGCTAATGGAAAAGCAATAGCCTGGTGGTGCATACAATGGGTTTGCTGGTATTAACTTTTTTAAAAGGCCTAGAACACATGTCAGCCTGGTGAAACTTTTATACCCTGCTGCTAAACTGCAGCAGGCTGATTAATGGAGTAGTAAACAATGTGATGCACACCAAAAAAAGAACAGACACACAAACTCCGGCAGAACGGGCTGTTCATAGATTTGGTTGGGCAAAATACAAAACAAAAATAAAAATAAAAATAAATAAATAAATAAAAAACAACACACACTGAGCTTAAAGACCTTTGCAAATTGGACATTACTCTTTTGGAACACCCAATGTTCAGCCCAGCCTCCAATTATGGGCAGTGCTGAACCGCACTCACTGCAGCAGCACATCAGCCTGGAGCTCGCCATTAAAGGAACATGGGAAAAACGACTTGGCTGCAACGGTGCAACCACTTTCATAATTTATATCACCGTTTCTATTGGGGGTGTGGAGAGCTGGGGGTGAGGGGAGTTGAGGGTTTTTAGCTCTCCATCCTCACAAACGCTTTTCTCATGTGAAAATCTTTCCTGGTGGAAATGCCAAACGAGGTTGAATTTACATATCAGCAAAACAACTATTTTTTCCCTCCGAAACTGAATTACAGTGTTCATGCCAGAATTACAGTTTACATGCCAGATATCTCATGGCTTAAGGCTTCTTCTAGGAATAAACTGCGCTCACCATTGTCATTCACACACTAAGCCGTCAGAAGCAAAGCATAATGATTCCTCACAGATGAAGCAAATAACGTTAATCAGGAGTGACACTAGAATTCTGTGGATAAGAGGCTTAGCCTCTAGAGGGATCTGGGGTCATGCCCCCCAAGATACATAAAAAAGCATTATGTTTTAGAGCAGCAACAGGTCTAAACACTATATGTCCAAATGTTTGTGGACAGATACCCCTTCTAATGAATGCATTCAGCTACTTGAAGTTGCTTGTCTAGTCCATATAGAGAAGTATTGCCAATAGAATAGGACTCTCTGCAGCAGAGAAATGTTTAACCTAGAGGGGGGCTAGAGGGGTATAAAGCTCCCCCTGCATTGAGCTGTGGAGCAGTGGAACTGTGTACTCTGGAATGATGGTTGGTGCTCCATCCAAAACGTTTGGGATGAGTTGGGAAGTTGGGGATGAAGTATGGTGGTGATTATCCAACATCCTAAACAGACAAAGTACATCCTTCATGGCGACAGTGTACCCTGATGGCGGTGGTCTCTTTTGAGCAGGATAATGTGCCCGGTCACACGTTGTTTGGGAATGGTTTGAGAAACATGATGAGGAGTTCAAGGTGTTACCCTGGACTCCAAATTTTCCAGATCTCAATCATGTCAAGCATTTGTGGGATGTGCTGGAGCAACTTGTCCAGTCCGCAGCTGATGCCTGATGCCAGACACTATGAGGTTTCTTCAGAGGTCTTGCAGAGAATGTGCTTTGGTAGATGGGAGATGTTTTGGGATGGTACTTGGAAGACGATCAGCATATTAGGCAGTATTACATCCACATATATGATGAAGGTTTCCTGTTCTGTGCACTGCACACAGAAGTCACTGTAAAGACCCATATTTGGAAATATTTTGCTATTCAATGTTTGTGGGCATCCCTTTTATGAATGCACACACATCTTGTCTAGTCCCCAAGTTTTGCCAATAGAATAGGACTCTCTGGAGCAGATAAACATGAAGCTATTGGCACCATGCCTAATGCCAGACGTGGGCTAGAGGGGGTATAAAGCCCCCCAGCATTGAGCTGTGGAGCAGTGGAACTGTGTTCTCTGGAATGATGGTTAGTGCTCCATTCAATACTTTTTTTAAGAGGAGCTAGGGAGTTGGGGATGAGTTAGGGTGGTGATCATCCAACATCCTGACCTCAATAATACTCAGTAAAGACAGTAAAGACAGTTACCTTAACAAAAAAGGGATACACTCTTTGTAAATAATGAATGAGAACTAGTCCCAGTACTTTTCTCCATATAATGCATAATCATCTCCATCCAGCCTTATGCAAGAGGACAGACTCAAGAGCTCAACAGGATAACATTTGCCCTCATGCACATTTGTCATAGGCTAATTATTCTAGCAGAAAGAATGTGAAAAAAGAACACCCTTTAAATCTTATATTTACACCCCCTGGCATACACATCCTACAAATATTTAATACTGCTGTTGCCAGGTCTCACACAGCAGCAGCTATAAAGTTCTCCATGTTCCTCCATGGCCTAAAACACATTGTGCTGTCTACAAGTCCATGACCTCCAGACACAGCAGTCACTTCAAAAAGCTGCCACTCAAAGACGAAGCACCCAGCAGCCTCATGGCCTACTGTCTGTGTGCTCTCTGCGGGGAGCCAAGGACATGCCACACTGACACCCTGTGCTGTCCCAGTCCAGCCGCGTGCTTAGCAACTGTTCCCAGAGCGACGGCCTTTGGGCGCACTGCTGCCCTAGCATGTCGGGGCGCTGGGATCGGCAGGGAAAGCGGCGCTCAGCGCACACACACTGCTGTTTGCTCAGCCCAATTCCCATGACGGTTAGAAAACGCACTCGCGTTTCCGCCGGCCCGGAAAGAAAACGGGCCTTGTTCTTTCTGCCCTCTCCGCTCCAGAAGGGCTCTCAAAATAGTTTGCAGCCTTTCAAAGTTTATTAGCGATGTTTTCACACGTCACTAAAAAAAAAAGGGGGACAGACCTCCGGAGAGGCCCAAGCTGGAGACATACTGTGTGCATGAGTGTGTGTGTGTATGTGTGTAAACTCTGATACACAGCAGTTATATCTATTAACAGTTAATCATGCTACTAAAACCTGAGCATGTAAATGAACAGCAGGTTTAAACAGGTTTAACAAGCGAAGCGCACCCACTGTATAGAACAGACTACCAATGATTAGCAACAACATGGTAACAGGTTTTCAAACACACTCAAAACAATTGGGACATTCAATTGGATTGTTTGCTCAAATCAAATTGGCATAATTAACAAATTGGTATTTCTTCTATATTGAACCGATACAGAAATCTGATAAGACAGTGTATGAATTTTTTTAAATATGTAAAACAAATCAGAATATATAGAATGTATTTATATCCACCATATTTCTGTCACATATTGGAAAAAGAAATAATTTATATGCCAACCTATTGGAAATGTGACATTTTAAAATATGATTCATATACTGTTTTTCATACTGTATTGTGGAGCAATTATATGAAAAATAAATATATGTAAGTTTTTATAATATATGCTTGCTACACGTATAGATGTTGATATATTTTCATATATATATATATATATATGTGTATGATACTTACATTTATGTAAATAATATACACTGATCCATTGCATTACCACCACTGATATGTTTTTACACTCCTCCACTGATATATAGGAGCACTGTGTAGTTCTAGAATTACAGACTGTATCCATCTGGCTCCTTTTACCCTGTTCTTCAATGCTCAGGACCCCACAAAACCACCACAGGGCAGGTCTTAAGGTAGTGGTGTGTCAGTGTGTGTTGTGCTGGGATAAGTGCTGCTGGTGTGTCCAATCATTGTCCACTCCAACCTAGTTGGTCCACCTTATAGATGTAAAGTAAGAGACAGAAGCTCATCTGTTGCTGCACACTGTGTTGGTCACCCTCTAGTCCTTCATCAGAGCTCAGAGGACGCTGCCTGCAGGACAGTTGGCTGGATATGTCTGGCTTAAATCAGCACAACACACACACACACACCACACCATGTCAGTGTCACAGCAGTGGTGAGAATGACCCACCACCCAAGTAAGACCTGCTTTGTGGAGGTCCTGTTAGGTCCTGAACACTGAAGAACAGGGTAAAAGGGTGCTAGCAGAGTATGCAGAGAATCAGACCGACTACAATCTGGACTCATAGAACTACAAAGTGCTCTTATATGGTCAGTGGAGCTAAAAGAATGAACAATAGGTCCCATCACTGACCCTGCTGGCCATTCATATGTGGGGTTAATAAGGAACCAGAGGATAATACTTTGTAATTCCCATTTGGGCTATACACACAGGCCCCATGTAAACATGTTAACTGGGTACCAGCGTGTGATATGAGCTACAACAGCCTCATAGGTCCAGTGTAAATATGATTAAGCAAGCTTCAGACACTGAACATGTTCTGACTGATCAAAACTATCTCTATTTTGAGAAGTCCTTCCATGTTCCTCAAGAGTTGTAATGAAAAACAGCTATCTATAGTGTATGAGGTAGTGAAGCCATACATTGACAATGGTTGGTGCAGTTGTTGGAGTGTCTGGAGAACTGGAAGAGGGCCTGGGCTGTGGTCCAGAGCAATGAGGAGTCTGTAGTTCATGGGTAGAGGACCAGAGGCACTACAGCTCCTGCCTCCCCAATTGCCGCCCAATTACTGGCCCCAGTTATTGAACACAAGTGCATCTTATGATCACAGCACCACCAGGAGCCTCAATCACAATTATCACAGATCATACATCAGCTACTCGTTTGTACTGTAGCTCATGAAAGCATGCCATTAAAAGGGGTGCCAAAACTTTCTATCTTGGCAAAATAGTGTAAATAAATAGAAGTAGGTAGTCTGGCTGATCTAGCTACAACATAAAGAAGTACACTTTACTCACTGTGTGTGAGGGGTGTACAGTGAAGTACATGGACAGTTATGAGATCTTCAGACCACTAACCCAGAAGATGATGTTTGGTGCGAGTGTTAATGTTTTCATGGAATTGTAGCCCAGGGCTCGCTCAGGCTTACTGTGTTGGTGAGGTTGGCAAGCATGGGCAGTACTCCGTGGTCAGAGATGACGGCCAGGTTCTCCTCATCTATGGCTGTTTTGGCAATGGCTATTCACACACTAGCCAGAGCCTACTTATTTAGCCATTTCAGTAAATTAACAATCAGCTCCAAGCCGCCCACCATGGAACGCACCATTTCCCCCGCATCCTGAACCACACCCCCTGGGGGGAAAACATCCACAAACAATTACTCTGTGTTCACATGTGTGTTGTTACGGTATGCATGTGTGTATGTGTGTGCATGTGTGAATGGGTGAAGCTACTGTTTACTGTTATCTTTACAGGAGGAGGACAAAACCCTTCAATGAAAGTCAATGTAAAAAGTAACATTGATTTCCAGGCATTTCTATTGGTCGATCATGACATCTTGACACAATGTAACAACTAGCAGATTCACATCATGTCAAAAAGTGAAAAAAGGCGATACAAGGTTTTTGTATGTCAGTGATGGTATCTATTTAGATATTTGCATAAACTTTAAGGCCTTTAAACCTTAAGGGTATGGTTCATTCAGGGTTTAGGTAGGAACAGAGAGAAGGTCTGCAACACAATGCATTTCCACCTAATCGGCCACACCAAGGGTGTGTCTGTGCACGCATGGTTTGTGCTCTCTGGCCTGTGTTTCAAAAAAACTGTTTGATCAATTCTAAACTAACTGTGAATGCACTGTGTAAAAGGCCGGAAATGTATAAAAAGCTCCAAGATCTCTATGTGCAAAGCTTGGCTGTGGGTCACTGGCTGAGTGTGGAGGGTGCCGATTCTCCCACAGGACTCTCTGTGCATAATGGGCAGCGGAGGGACAACCACAGCGGAAGAGTGGGCAAACACACACATTCATACACATACGGACACAGTTGGCAGCCGTGGGCACTCTTTAAATACAAAAACTCTGCCTTTTCTGTGGTGTCACCGACATAGAGCCGACCGACACGGCACCAGCCTGTTTCCACTGATTAGAAAATACCAGCAGGACGTCTTTATTGACAAGGCAGAGACATGCAATTATGGTTGGGCACTGGATGGTACTACAAATTAGAACCGTGCATTTATATCCCTTCAGTATTCAGACTGTAGACACACTGCGGAAAGACATCGGCAAGTAAAATCACCTTTCACAACATTTCCTGTGAGGGGCATTGTCTAGAACGGGTCTAACTTACTAACTGTAACAATTTTAGATAACCAATTACCCAACTCACTTATTAGTACTCCCCTCCTATCACATGCAATGCACTAGGGGGTGAGGACTGACATGTGCAACCAGCCACCACCTGTTTTTGACCTGTCACATATGCAGCGTCACTGGGCAACCAACCCACTCGGAGGAATATAACTCTGATGCATTGACCAGCCAGCATCACACTGAAGTGAGCCATCTACCCACCTACACCAATTGTGCTCTCTCTGGCTCTGGCTGCTGATGGCAGGTAGAGTGACCCAGGATTTAAACCTCTACTGAAAGAGACCTGCAGTGTGCTGCCATTAGCTTAGCGCTAACATACTAGCTAGATATTTCACCGCCATAGGAAATCTAGGTTATTTAAAGAGTTTGTCTAAACTAGAGACTCTGTGTAATACTCCTCTGTTGTCTACTGTGCAAAAACATACCGGCAGCAGAGAGGAGATTGAGAGAGGGCAGGGAGGGAATGAGGGAGGGAGGGCAGTGTTAGATGTCATGCCAAAGGATGAGCTCGACGTTTAGCGAGTCTGGGCAAAAGAGAGACAGAGCAAAGAATGAAGAGAAAGCGAGAGATAGAGCGAGAGAGAGAGCGAGAGAGAGAGCGAGAGAGCGAGAGAGAGAGTGAGGAATCCACAGCTTGTCTAACACAGGAAACAGCAGCATGGGAATACTGATGAAGACCTGGGGGGGGGGGGGGGGGGCAAGAGACAATAAAATAAGGAAAGAGAGAGAGAGAGAGAGAGAGAGAGAGAGAGAGACAGGCAGAGGAAGCGTGTTAAAGTCACCAGCTGCGGCGGGTCACTGAGGAATCCTTTCAAACCCTCTCCTACAAAAACATCCCCAACTAACCCACATCAGCACACACAGCACGCAGTGGGGAGGGAGCAGAAAGAGGACCAGAAATTTTCAGCACTGTAACTCTGAACATTTTAGTGTAAAAGAAAGGAAATCCATAGCAACGTCACCTGCCACGTTTAAGAGCAAATCACAAATATTAACAGACCCTATATTATTATTATAATCTCCATCTCAGTGGCTGTAATTAATCACCTGTTGAATTTGAGAGTGAAATCGCAGTAAAAGCTAGCCAGGCTAAAATACAGCCGTCACTCTGTGGGGTAAGCTGTAACACCGTATTGGGTTTTCCATCCACAACGTTTTTACAAATTGTGAAAATGCAAAAAAAAGAAAAAAAAACTAAATCTGAAAAACCTCCACCCAAATATTACAAAAAGATTTTAAGCTAGGAATGATGAAAAGTCAGATAATCACTAAGACCGAAATGTGATGTGATGGATAAGGGTTATTTACGTATTTAAGCAATAGAGGGAGTGCGAGGTTGCTTGTTTTGATGTTGCTCCTAATCACATCAGCCTGTCTCATCCACTCATAACTTCTTCACATAACTGTAATTGATGGAAACATGATTTATTTGATTTCTTTTTATTAGATTTTTTTCTACCCAAACTTCGTAATTGCGCAAAAACACTTGGTAAAACACTTACCACCAGCTTGTGTTACAACTAAGCCCTTAGATGAAGTTTATATCCACTCATTTAACTCAGCTTAACACCTAATCAACACACCATCCAGCAGGCCTGCTAGAAATCTGCTGCAGGGCATTCAAGGCATCATGATAACAGCCACAAACACCCACCAAAAACTTTACAGCTCTTTAAAACATTTTAATGTATAGATTCACTGGAAGATCTTATAGATATCATGTAAATGAAACATGGGTCAGTGTTATTACGCTGATAGATCTATTAGATAGATTAATAGATAGATAGATAGATAGATAGATAGATAGATAGATAGATATCGATCAATAATGAGACAGATGGACAGATAGATGGACAGATGGACAGACAGACAGACAGATATAGATAGATAGTCAGACAGACAGACAGACACACAGATATAATAGATAATTAAACAGACAGACAGACAGCCAAAACACACACACTATATATATATATATATATATATATATATATATATATATATATATATATATATATATTTATATACATACACATACATACATACATACATACATACATATATATATATATATATATATATATATATATATATATATATATTAGATAATTAGACAGATAGACAGACAGACAGCAGAAAAACTAGAAGACTACAAGCCGGTAGGTCTATCATTATACAAACAAGAGATAAATAGAGACCAGTATTGGTCACTGTTAAACCTGGTGATTTTGACCAGCTGGTCAAGCTGTTTTTTTGATGGTGAGTTCAAGCATGATCAATTTGACTAAGCTAGACAGTATGACCACGCTTAACAATGCTGGTTGACCAGCATGGCCAAGTTGGTTGACAAGCATGACCAGCATGACCCAAATCTAATAAAACACACTATGCTGGTCAAGAGCTGGTTTGCAAGCTGTCTTACCAATAAAGAATTTGTTTTCGCCTTGATGACCAGTTTTTCAACCACACTGACCATCAAAAACCAGCTTAGGCCATCCGGAAGCAGCTACCAGCAAAAGCTGGTCTTGAGCTGGATTTTTTTTTTTTGGTCGATTACTTTGTCTGTACATTACTGTGTGAATACAGTCTTTGATTATTAGGTAATGAACCAATGGCAGAAACACTTCCTGCACAACCCAGAGTCAGTGAAAACACAGAAAGTGGAACCAGTACGCAAGCTCTAAGACGAATTACTTCAAAGTAATCAAGCTGCTGAGTTGCTCTCTGTAAAGAAGCAGGAGAGGTAATGGTGTGTTGCAATTATTTTTGCACGGTGCAGATTAAAGGTGGCTCTCATTAGAGAAAACGACTACTGCTGCACAGCACACTGATCAGGGAACAACGCACAATCACACAATAGTTCCTAATCACTACAGATTTCATAGCAAGTACATGCTGTGTGTGTACATGCATACATGTGTGTGAGTGGTGTGTGTCCTGTGGGGATTTGGAAGCCTCCAGATGCTGTTCTTTCAGCGTGATTCTCCTAAATCTGGCCCTGGAGCTGCTAACTCAAGCCACATGGGTCTTTCTTTCTCTAAATAACCTCCACCATGAGGCTGATCCAGTTCCCTGTTTGTTTGAGTACACAATTTCTGCCCCTGCCACTAACCCTCCGCCTCTACAGCCCTCAAGTACTGCGGCCCCCCCTTCCAGAGCACCTAAAAAATTGACAAGGTAAATGTCAGACAAACACTGTCAAACTTTGTTAGGGCTTTTGGACCTGTGTGGTTAACCTGTCTCAATTTTTACCTCTCCGTAGAGCCAGTAGAGCAACTCGGGATAGGGGATGGGAAGGTTTTGAGGGATATGAGGGGAGTGAGGGGGTCTTCTAGGAATAAAATGCTGCCTCTGAGACACCTGGTTGCTGCAGAATCTCTGTATATTTAGATCCCACTCAGATTACACAAGCAACACCCTGTTTATGTTAATCATGCTGATAAGCTAATAGAACAATGATGTATTTGTTCAGGCCTGTTACACAAGAGGCTCAAGGGGGCAGACTAGGCCTGAGCCAGTTATGGATGTTAATGTTCATATCTTGGCGACTGGAGGAAACTGATTGAGTAAAAAGTAAGAACCTAACATGCTGTTATGTGTGTGGCAATAATGCAGGTGTACGCAGCTGCATTCAGTGAGTATTATGGTCAGTATTGCTCACTACTCAAGAAGGATTACAAGAGTGACCATCAGTCACACCTGCTGACTTATTCTGTGTGTTTTGTTGGCTGTGAACTGAATATGAGGTAAGACATTTGTTGTGTAAGCTTCCTGAATAGCTGGCAGGGTTGTAACTGGGGAAACAGAGGGAAAGCGAGAGGGAAAGAAGCAGGGGGAAGAGACAGATAGGAAGACGGAGGAATGGGTGGGTTGTGTGCATAATAAGCTCTGAATCCACAGGATATTACAGCAGAGCAGCTGCTTTTCAGCCAGAGAAAGGAACAAGCTGCACATCCAGCACAAAGTTTTACAGAGTTCAGCGCTGACAGGTGGTGGTCAGACCAACAGGCATACGTTTATTCCCTTCTTCACGCTGATTATGCTATTATACTATACCATAGGCCAGATTCATGTAGTGCACTGCTAGGTTTACTGTCACATTAAGAGGAAACTGCATCATACTTGCTCACTCATCACTTTCCTCATTGACATGCACCATCAGTTATTTCTAAAACCCCACCGTTACCATAAATACAGTGGCAGGCAACACTTTGGGCACCCCCCACTGGGCAAAAATTTTGACTGATCTCCAAAACGCTATAAATGACACATTATTTTCTAAATAATGAAAAGCAGGAGGTGTATATTATTTTTTTTTGCACAATTGTACAGTAAATAAAATGAAAGTAGCACCTGGTAAACTGTTAAAATGTTAAGGCCATGGCTTATGCTCAGTCATTGGGCCTCACTGATCAGGCATCAAGTACAAATACTGAGCTAAGATCACCTCTCATCAGCTGTCTCATTGAATTCAGTGAACCTTAATTGATCCCAGAGCAGCATTCTTAAGGCTGGTTTATACCTATTGTGGACGTGGATGCACCATGGGGCATGCGGCTAAAGTGGTGTAATTGCTGGCGAAATGGCCGGGCGTGTACTACGTTACTGCAGTTCAAGGAGAACATGTCTTCTCTGTCGGTCAGCCTACCAAACAAATGCTTCTCTTTTTTACTGATCAACAACAACCAGCTCCATGGTGTTTGACTACACATGCTCAGTGTGTGTTTACATTTGGGCCTGTTTCTTCTTGGTTTTTTATAAATATATAGTGTTGTGGGCCATCAAAAAAAATTCAAATGCACATAATTTTATGCTAGTACCAAATATTATGTGATCTCTGGAGAAAAGGGAACCTCCTTGTAACCTGTAGCCTTCACCCCGTTATATATGAAATTCCCAAATGTCTTTACATATAAGCACTGGAGTCTGTTTCCTTTGTTTCCAGCTTCATGTTTGAATAACTCTGACATAAGGTACACAGCCTCCAGAAGCAGTGGCGCAAGAAGTATGAACACAGAGCAATGTGGATGGTCCGGCTCGTTCGTGTCTCCACCAGGTATGAACCAGCTTTAGACGTTTGATAAATACAGGCTACTGTGAACAGGTGATGCCAATTCCCAACCTTTTATAAATACTCTGATCTCATACCTTGTCCCAACAATCAGCAGCTTTTTTTTTTCTTGGAAAACTTTTTTTGGTACCTAAGGTAAGGGTCCAGTATTTTATGAAAAGAATACCTTTCCAACTGTTAACCACAGGGGTGGGCCGATATTGCTTTGAGCTTGTTTTGCATCCAGTGGCATGGTAAATATTTCAGTGGTAGAGTGAAAAATGGAGTTCATTAAACACCAGCAAATTCTGGAAGCAAACGATGAAGATGAAAACAAATCTACAGCAGGATGATGATCCTCTGAGCCATTTTCATGTTTTGTTGATTTGGAATTGTAAAACATGGACATAAAATGTAATATGGCTTTTTAGAAACCAGGTTATCTGGTTAGCTACATGTAAAAATACATCGGCGGCATCCAGAAAACCATCGCTAGAACTTTATGAATAGGATCAGTTTTACGAATTTGCCTCTTTTGTTTGTAGAAACTAGAGCTTTCTGAAGATTTCTCATTAGATACTGGTACCAAAACATATCTACAGTTGAGTAGTTAAAAAAAAAGGATGCTCAAAGGGCTAATAAAAAAGAGGATGCAGAGGCCTGCTAATATGCAAACTGACTTATCTTTGCATTTCTCAGTGGTTACTCTTGGATTCTAACTTACTTAATACCCAGAGAGCCTTCTGGTCTAGCAGTAAAAACATGTATCCTGCCTTATTTGTTTGGCTGCTGTGTTGCTGGTTTTATTACTGCACGGTAAATTACTGTACCTTTGCTTTCTCTATGCAGGGGCAGATGGTCTAAGCAGCATTGGACTGGACTGGACATCAGGATTTTGGTTCTTCAGCAAGTACCAGTGGGAATCCATCCCATCCAGATGATCAATGACCCTGAGGGTGGAGGTTGAGAGAGGGAGAGAGAGAGAGGGAGATCACATCATTTCAAATGTTTCAGTGTTTATCTCAAATTCAGCTTCTGTTACTTTCAGTGTTTCTGCAAATCATCTGCAAGGAGGTTTCTCCACACCTCAAAAGTTCTGGAATGTCTGTTTACAAGATGGGGAGGGTTTTGGTGGTCTATCATGTCTATCAGGTCTTGCATAGTTGTTAAGAGTCCCATTTTTCTAAAATGTGTAAATGTAGCAGATCCCACTCTGCATATATTTCCCATCACACATCCCCAACTGTCTCATACCTACTTTTTTTTTTCTCAAACACGAATTGAATGGGTCATCAAAACATCAGCGGTTCACCTGGCCAGAGGCTGACCCACAGGAAACTGGTGCACGGTACTTTTGGAGATCCGCTGGGTATTTATAGCTGGAGTGGACCATGTACAAACACACACACACACACACACACACACACACACACACACACACACACACACACACACACACACACACACACACACACACACACACACAATTTTCTGGATAACTCCGATCTTGTCGCTGACACACACAGAAGGAAAAAACCCAGGGAAAAGTCCTCTTTCCAAATCAAACAGTCTTGGAGACAAGTCTCTCTATATTTCACTGGGTCTGAGCGAGGTTTGCTTAAGCCTAGGCCGTATTTCACACTGTGGACACCACTCTACTCAAGGCTGTAGTCAGGCTATGGGAAGCTGAGCAAAATGGCTTCTCAGTGTGGCCTGTTTGTCAAGTATAAATAACCCGTAACCTGTTTCCCATGTGTGTGGGTCCGCCGACAAGGCCGACATTCAATGCTGTCATAATTACTAAACCACGCCGTAATTGGGGGATCTCCGTGACTTGGGAAGGAGGGGGCGTGCACTGGTCAGAGAGGTCTCTTCGACACGCGTCTCCTTCACAAGTCATAAATCAAGTCCAGAGGCATGATAACAGGGAGAGCCCTCCCAGTCTCCTGAGGGACCACTAAATTCAGCTCCACAACAAACCCAACACTCGAAACAGTGATTTTGAGATGATAGGATCTGTGTATTTCAGCAGGTAGAATGTGCTGACTAGTAGAGCATGGAGGAATTACAATCCACTGGCAGGTCTCCTGAGGGACACTGGTTAAGCTGTGGAGCTACGGAACATGAGATGTATCTACCAGCTCCCCTTGTTTGACCCGTCTCTGAGTGCAACATGTCCACAGTGAGTCATGCTTACAGAAAATGTTCAGTGAACATTACAGCACTTCTAGCACTACAGCACTTGTTTCTGTTTACACTTGCCTTTTACGTACATGTTCCGGGAGACTGAGCGGTTTTGAATATAGTGGGGTTCTACAATGCGGTGGAACAACAGATGGTTCTCACATTCCTGTAATGGCTCTATAAAAATATGTGATGGTCAATATACCAGCCAATAAGCACAAGTGTGAGTGTCAAGATCCACAGGACAATGTTTTTTAGACAGATGTATTTCCCTTCAGTACTAACTTTCTCTTTTTACCTTCTCCAAGTAAATGGCCACCCAGCCGACCTGCTCGCAGATTGCCCGCTGAGGTCCCCTCTACCTGCGTCAAACCAGCTGCCACCTACCGGTCCAACCAGCAGGCCTCCCACCCACCACCACCTATAGCAGACCAGCGTCTCACCCGCGTACCACTGCTACCTGTTTAATGCCCATGTTAAAACCTAAATGGACTCGTAACTATCTGCCACTATTAATATCACCACTATTAACTATCTGCTGTATCTGGTTTGATAATTTTTATCAATAATTAATATCTTAAAATTAATTTATCAAAAAATTAATAACTGACCAGAGGAGGATGGGTCCCCCTTGTAAGTCTTGGTTCCTCCCAAGGTTTCTTCCTCCAGCTCTGAGGGAGTTTTTCCTTGCCATTGTCGCCGTTGGCTGCTCACTGGGGGTCTTGGATCCTTCATATCTTACATTATTTCTTCTTTGTCTCTGTCTTTTATTAATTACTAATTATGTAAAGCTGCTTTGTGACAACCGCAGTTGTAAAAAGCGCTATACAAATAAATCTGACTTGACTTGATCCTTGCCTGATGGAATCCATAGAAAATGCAAAAGCAGGTGTAAACAGGCTCAAAAGTGGATTTATTCCCAAACGCATGAAATGCTAAAAAAACTAATGGATATACAATAAAGAAAAACTATGAAAAATAAATAGAAAGCCTAATACTATACAAATATGCTCAGATGTAACCCCCTAATACAACAAGGCTTACTATACACTATGGTGTATTACTCAGTAACTACAGGGACTTCTGTACAAACTGGTGGGGCTACTCCTTGGTAATAGAAGTTTGTAATAATCCTTGTTGAGGCTTTTATTTCCTTTTGCCTCAGTCTGGACAACTAACACCAGCCCAGACTGCACTGCTCTTCTTAATCTCCTACACAGTCCTGACCAGGCTGGTCTGCAACAGGAAACAATCAAATGGTAGCTATGCTAATTGCTTAGCAAACTGCAGCACGGACCTCTCAAAATAAGCCACAAGACGAAGAGTAAAAATGCATGCAGGAGAAAAATAGAGGCTTTCTATCCACAACTAAGTGTAAATGCAAAAAAGGGACTATCCTAAATATATATGCCTTGAGAAAACATGAAGAACATGTTGTTTAGGAGCTGATCCATTTTCTAGAGCCTGAAGCTCCTCAACACTCTCACAGAAGCAGGGGTTAGTGACCTTAGTTCTTCAAAAACAAACCCTGTGGACTTTTACTACACCACTGCGGTTACTTGCATCCATAAACATATTATTCTTTTAGACAATGGCTGGTCACAGCTGCCTGACTGGGAGAACTCGAACATAAAACCCTGTATTTGTGTCCAGCATTAATTAAGAATGGGACTGGAGTCCATAATAGTCTTGTAAAAGTAATACGATTCAGATGGCACAAACATACAGTAGAACCCTTTGGGTCACGTGCTAACAGGCTCCCTGTGGAATCACATTCACAGTTAAGGGCTCTGTGAAACATGACCTTCTATTATGCAGAAAAAATGGACAGTCAAATGACTCCTGGTTAGTAACAAGATTCAAATTTGCATACAAGTGTCACACCATGGTGAATTATTTGTATGCATTAATGTCCTATATGCATGGAGCTTGGTAGGACATTGGGAGCTGCTTAAATAGTAGTCCAATCAAACAAGAAACTACTAAAGTGAAGTTATTTAACCGTTTACCTGCAACCCTGCCAATTCTTAGCATAGTTCACAGGATTAGTCTGCTATTGTTTAGCTCAAAGCTTCCAAAATGTTGCCTAAGAGTCTGGAACTAAAGTTAGATTTTTGTGTCAGCACACAGCATGTTAGGCAGACCCATCAATAAATTATATTTATTGCCACAATAAAGAAACCTCCTCCCCCCAAAACCAAAGACAGCTATAAAGGTGAATGATAAAGACTTGTGCAAACACTCATAGCACTTTGTCAATGTAGAAACATAGACCCTTGAAACCCAGGGAGTGGTTAGAAACTGGTTAGTGCTGAGCATGGTGTGTGTTTAAAGAAGAGGAAATGAGAAGAACATTGTTATGTCTTCGTAAAAAACCATTAGTCTACATCTTTGTGGAAGACCTGCAAATTCACCAAGGATATTTGCATGCCAAAGACCAACATGGTGGTAGCGTAACAACAACAAAATGAATTTCCAGTCAGTTTCCAGTCACTTCTTGAACATAACTCACTCCATCTTCTCTGCTTCTCTGTTCTTTGTTGATCCCCATCAAGCCTGACGGAATTCCGAGGGCAGTAATCCGCATAAAGCGGCCTGTACTGAATAAAGATACTCTCAGTGCATAGTGATCTATGTTGATGTTCTTCTCCACGTTCCAGTTTTGTGTGGCCGAGCCTGACCACCCTTGCCAGCGCTGCACTGTAGCTTATACAAACTGACCGCAGAGAGACAATAAAGGCCTCCACCCTGGCCACAGCTATGAGGAGTGCAGCAGGTAGCGTAAACAAAGCGCCCTGAGCCCTGTCATTACGGCCATGAGCGATGAGGGTTTCCACACTGGACCTGTCAGTTTTGGACAGCACATGGACGGCGGGCTGGAACGAACATCTCAGGGCCCTTTGGACCCGATGCAGCAGCGGTGAATACAGTCTGTTTGAATGAGAACAATGTTGTGTCTTCCTTACCCAAACCAAGCAAACTGCAACAGCAGTGTTTGCAACCTCGACTGAGGGCCAAGGACAGGAACAGTCCGCACTGTAAGCTACCGAAGCATTGTTAGACAATTGGTTTAGGTCCAGGAAAGAGAAGAACTTGACTTAAAACTCAGAACTGGTGGCAACAGCACATTTCAGCCAGAGCAACATTGTGGTTTCCTCCTAACCCTAAGCAGGCCAAGGGCAGAGGAACCATTTTAAAGCTGGCTCATGGGACCGCTAACGCTGCCAGCAATGTAAGCCTATGAGCTACTGTCAGAAAACGCTGGACTTGAAACTTAAAGTCTATTCTAAGTTGTGGTTGGTGTTGGAGTGGCTTGACTTATAGCACAGAACACAATATGTTAAAGGGGTCACAGCAGTGTGGTGGCCTTTTCCCCCTCACCAAGCAGTGGACAGAAAACCTGCAGCAAGATTTGAGGAAAAGGGATCAAAACAATGAGCACAATGTGGCTTTGATTGATTGTGGAATAAGCCAACTCTAAATAATTAGGCCAAAGTCCCATTCCAGGTTAAAGCTTGTCTGGACTTACATCATGTTCTCATACAAGCACTGGCTCTGAAAGTCCCGGTGGTGTTGACTGATTGGGCCTGTTTGGGTCCCGTCAGCATGCAGACCTGAAGAATGATGCTGTCTCTGTTTTTGACAGTGTTGTGGTTCACAAGTCTTTGGGCACACTCTTTAAGAGCCTTCACTACATTGACCAGCACCTCTTTAGGCTGGTCCCCCAACAGATTCCACATCTCCAAAGACTTGTCCTCCTTGAACCTGTAGGAATTAAATATAATAACATCTAACCGACTTTCTAAAGATACAACTTCATTCAAGTATCATTTTATCATTTAGAAAGCTCAGCCATGCGGGTTTCATTCCTGCCAAGGTAATCCCACATGGTACAGAAATATCTAAAATTATCTATCACTATTATAAGCCAGAGAAGAAAAGCGTCCTTTCTTCATGCACCAGCTGGAACCGAAAGCCCTGGAAGCTTCAGAACATTGGGAGTGCACTTGGGCAGATGATTGTGAGGGCAGTAGATATCTGGGGTTAGAAAAAAAAAATAAAATCAGGTGACTGTAGTGCAGTGCTGTTTCCCACGCTGCTCAGTACATACGCTTATTCTCAATGACCACCACTTTCTGTGGCTTGGAGCAGGACACAGAGAGCGTTCGCTGCGATTTTGGCTTTGTTTGCCAAGATCTGTACAGTGGCAAACTACAGTAAACATTTAAAAGGGGTATAATGTGGTCATGGAGCGCCTCACCAGACCTCTGATGTACGGTTAAGTTATATGACTGTTTTTATTCACAGTTACGGTTTCTGGCATCCAAGCCCTAAAGGCCATTGTAGAGTGTCCAAGGTCACTTGGTTTTGGTCAAAGTCCATCACAAGTTTTCCTGTGAGTAAAAGAGTAATGAAGAGAACAGCAGCCAAATTTAGGTCTAGCAGTGTAAGGAAAAAAGTATAATACCAAAGAAATAGCGTGACCCAAACATTCATAAAACTTTCTTAAATAATAACTGCTTTCTGGTACAACAGTGGAAGAGTATGGCTTGCAGATATTTAACCCAAGGCCCCATTTTTCTTTTGCAACAATACAAATAGTAATACATACAGAGGGTTTCAGAACAGCTTCAGTGCACATTAGCCTAGATAAGCCTCTGGAACTGTGGAGAGTCAGAGCATCATTCTTCCTAACGACATTTCCCTCAGTTGATGTTTTGATGATAGTGGTGGTAAAGAGTGCTGGCCAACACAGGTCCAAAATATGTTGGTCTATTAGGTTTTGAATTGGACTGAGATCTGGTGTCCAAAGTCCAAAGCATCACATTTTCATAACTATTAGAACATTCAGGGATGTTTCTCCAGGATTGAATATGGTCAAAAGTGCAAATTCAGTGACTGTGATGCTCAAACAGAACAGAAGAGTTACCATTCTGCCATGTGTTCTGCCACAGTTCACACAACCTGCCAACAGTCTGCCATGTGCTCGAAGAAGAACTGAGAAAACAATGCTGCTACAGCTACATTCATGCTAATGAGATTTTGAAAAAAGGAGTTAATTGAGGGAAACCTGTGCAGGTTGGGTTAGGTTTAGGCTGAAGTGTAGCTTTATTATTATTGTAATCATTACTGTCATTACTATTATTATGTTATGACTATAACAACAAATGCAAATAAAATAAATTAAATACAATATTAAATATTAAAAGAGGCAGATAATACAATACATAAAGTGCAAAGCAGGAAAACCCTGTCACATTCACCTTTTAGCAAAGTTCTAGCAAAATAAGCTTCATTGGCCTTAGCTCCAGTGAGCTATAGTTAATTTGTGGCTTAATTACACACACGACACTTGATAAGTGATATTTTTAAAAGGTGTGCATTTTTGTAAAGCCAATGCTAATAACACCCTTTAATACCCTGTGGAGGCATGATATGAAACAGGCCCAACTCCAGCCACTGGGTTCAAGAGCATACAGCCTGCCAAAAGGGTTAAACGCTTTACGGTGGACTTTCTGCCTATTCACCTTTGTGATTATAGCATCTATTATAAGACGACTGCAGGAGAAACAATATTTTTTGAGAAAGCAAAACATACTGGCAGGTGTTTGTTGACACGGGCAGGCGAAAAAAAGAACTTAAATCATGCATTGGAGTAAAAGGGAGTGAAAGGATATCTGGTGGCCTATGATCAGGTTTATATGAGCCGTAAGCCACGCTTGGCTTTCCGACACCCTACAAGCAGCATTCGGACGGACATTTAAGCTTTGTGTAAACTCCTTTGACCCGAGTCAAATGAGGGGTGAAGTGCGAACATGTTTGCGCAAAAGAATGATTTTGAAGGAGTAAAACATAATGCAGGCTGCGAGGCAGTGAGAGGGAAGAATGTACTATCTGTAATTACGGGGTGCTGTGCACATCACAGACTCTCCATTGAGGTAAGAGACGGGAGAGTGCATAATTGCAGCTGAAACTCTGGCCCTTGACCTCAAACATGACTGTTTTCTGGCAGGAGAGTTCACTCCACGCTTTGGCTCAGACTCTGGTCCTCCATCAAGACATTTCCTCACTCCATTGTTGCTCCAGAGTAATGTTTTTTAGTCTCTATTCTCCTCTGAGACAGTGCTCATGGCTCCAAAACACCTCTGTGTGCTGAAGGGTTCAAGAGGCTGCATATCTACACTGTTAAAAATAAATGCTTCTAAATGGTTACTGGATGCACTGTTCTGGGGGGAAAAATGGGGATATAAAGAGCTTTTTTTTCTTTATTTATTGGGAAGGTCTGCACATCTACTTATTTTCTTATCTACATTGCATAGGGATGCAGATACAGGTCAGCAGCTTCAGTTAATGATCACATAAACCATTAGAATGGGGGTGGGGGGGGGTGAAGTGCTGGTGTGAGTATTTCAAGAACTTCTCCTGAGCTTTTCAGAACAGCTTAGTATGGTGCAATGAATGAAGAAAAAGCATCCAGAGAGCGGCAGTTCTACAGACAGAAAGGCCTGGTTGATGAGAGAGGTCAGTGGAGAATGGCCAGACTGTTTGGAACTGACAGAAAGGCTACATTAACTCAGATCTGTACAGTCGTGGTAAGCAGAAAAGCCTCTCAGAGTGCACAGCACTTCAAACCTTGAGACGGAAGGGCAACACCAGCTGAAGACCACATCAGGTTTTTAGCAACATGCTTTGTGAGTGTATCTCTTGTTTGTCTAATCTCATAACTGCTACATTACAGTGTTATTCAATATTTACATTGAAAACAATGCCCCGTAAATTGTCCTTATGGTATAGAAGCTTGGCGTGCCAGGCTGGAACCACCAGCACTCCTGTTGAGTCACAAAACATCCACTAAAAGGTTCTTCAGGGAACCAAAAGTGGTTCTTTCATGGCATGCCCCGAAGATCCCATTTTGGTACCTTAATTTGTACGAAGACTGAATTCCCCTGTGGCCTTATGGTGAAAAATGCTGCATCAGTGTAAAAATAAACACACATAAGCAATGAACATAATTGTATTTTTGGCCATCAATCTTCAATCTTTCATGTTGATGTATCAGTAATCAGGTAAATGGCTAACACATGCTTCTTTCCTAGTGCTTTGGTGGAGGTATTACCTCACCAACTCTTTCCTCATTGCCTTCTTCATTCTCTCAGACCCCCGAAAACCTCCTAACACCCTCCCCCCCAATTTAACACAGTCCTGCTTCTGAAACCCCTACAGTTCAGCCCGCCCTCCTACACCGGGCCAGTCACTACGCTCAGTCTCGCATCACTCACACAAAGACATGCTGTCTGCTTTTGGCAACACAAGCTGTCTGACTCGCTCATGTACTTTTGAGAGGGGGGAAAAACAGAAGAGGGAAAAGCTCCCTTAAATTATAGCGGCTGTAAAATATATTCCAAAATGATTTTTGTCACGGAATGCCACTCGAGCTCTGATTGATGTTGAAGTGGGCACACTGCACACTGCACGCTCGCGAGAAAGCCAGACAGCCCAGCGAAAAGCTCTCCCCAAGTTAGTGCCCCCAGCCTCACGCGTCCACCCATTTTGACAAGAATGGTTTGGTCATTTCATTTCAAACACAGCGTCTGACCTTGACGTTTTTATCTGTTGTTCAAATAACCCTGGGAGAGTTGAAAAACCAGATTTCCCTCTTGCACGTTTAAGTGCGCATTAAATATTTGGCCAGCATCACGCTGCTTTCCTCTCTAGCTGACGGCCAAAATTTACCTTCGTTCACACCCAACCAGGCATGGGATCCAAGAGAATATAACACAACCCATGGCCGGGCAGTAGAGACGGACTGTTTAACAGAAACGTTGCTGTGCTCTTACAACACACTCATTTTCCTTGCTGCATACCTTTTTTCATATCCAGCACATAATCAGTGCTTGGAAGGCACCGTGAGGCTTTTTTAAGCTAGCAAATGAAGCACCGGCAATTGTGGTTAGCATGCAATTATTGCTCTCATTATCATTGCTATTATTAGTAGTGCTGGCTTTGCGCATAGCAACAGGGTTACAGTTGGGCGAGAGGGCCTTGCTCTGCACCACAGCCAGGTGCCAGCACAGTTCACTTGTTCAATCACCTTGCCAGGCCACTTTACCCGGGCTCAGAAGTGCAGTTTGTGTAGCTCTCCCTCTCACTGCAGGTTTTCATGGTAGGCTGTAGTGCTAGCAGGGACCCTAAAGGTGCTGGTCAAGCTATAAAGGACTTTTGTTTTTTAGAGTTTTGTGGAAAATAGAAACAACACTTTCAATTTCAATACAGTATGATCAATAAAAGTGATAATTCAGACTTCCCGCAAATGTCATTTTTTGTGGTAGCACTTCTGAAGAACCTAGATCAGAAGATTTGAAGGTGTAGCCAAGTGCTGGAGATGCAGGAAGAGAGGACACTGCAAGGAGTGGGCAATCGCTGGAAAGAGCAACCCACAGGCTACCTCTATGGACTTTAGACCGAGTGCAGTGTAGCACCACTCATCAGCGTCACTGCTATGACCGGGCGTCCTCCCTCACACTGCGAGAAGCAACTGGTGTATCTGGACTACAGCAACCATCATTCAGTCAAGTCCATCACCGTAGCTGTAGAGTTGACATGTGAGGGAGGATACAGCTTCCAGGTGTGGTAGGGGGCTGACCCGAGTGTAGGATACTTGCACAGACTGGGACAGTGCTTGACCTCAAGCTCTGGAGGAGCAAGATTGAAGGTTGAAGGCATGGTCGCAGATCAGGAGGAGCTGAACTGGAGCTGGTGTGTGGATCCTTGCAGCACAGTTGAGAGCATCAACTGTGCAGCAGATAAGTGCAGACATTGAACTTGATGCTGTGAGCTGTGGAGAGTTCCTCTGAAGCCAAGGCTGGCTTGAAGTGGGATGAATACTGGTTTGGACAGACGTAACAGTTCAGGCCCACCACTAGGGCACTTAGTGTGGAAGAGGAATCAGTGTCAGGCAGCATGTGTAGTAGCAGCTTCTGGTCTGAGGAAGACTATGTGCTGGGAGCCATACATGGGATGCCTGACAAGAGGCTTTTTTTTGGCATAGATAAGACACTGAGGCAGTTGCAGCAGAGGACCTACTGGCCAGGAACCCAAAGATGTGTAGTGCTTCAACCAGCGCTCACCAAAAACAGACACACAACTTACGCCGCCAAGGATGCGCATGTGGCTGTACAACCCACACTGCAAGAAGGGACGCTGACTCAAGCTGCAGGCGCAGCGGGAGGGCCACTGAACGGTGGGCAGGCCGTGACTTCGGCTGTGGAGAGGCATGTTTCAGGGACTTTGTGAAGGGTTGTTGTTGGATTCCCGGAACGTATGACTCTTGGGGGTGCTATGCGGCACCCACCACTTCAGTGGAGAGTCCTGGAGGCAGAATTGTGCAGACAGTGGTTGCAGGGAATTCTGTGTCGCTGCTAAGTGGGAGGTTTTATAGATATTTTGTTTCACTACGGTTCTGTAAATGTGTGTAAACGTGTTTGTTATGCCCTTAGGTGCCATTTTGGCATGTAGGCACACATATTTGGTTAGCTACTCTCGTGTGGATTCCTGTCGTGGTTGGTGGCTTTCGCCACCATAGTGGCTGTGTGAAGCACAAGCTCTTTTCTGCTCATTGCCTGTGCTAGCCTTCACTAAGCCCTCTTGGTTAATGGGTTATTAAGTGAATTGATAATGGCGCACAGCACCTGCTTCCATTTGCAGAGGACTTACTGTGATGTAAACGCAGGATAAGGTTCTGTCACTTTTGACTTATGAGGTGGAGAGAGAGCAGTCTAACTGCTACTGGGCCACAGCAGACACAAACCTCCCTCTGCATTCCTCCTCCTGAACAATTCTATTTCTGTCTGGTGCACAGCCAGACAGTAGACACTTCCACAGATCCAAATCTATCACACTGCCATAAAAAGCCAAAAACACTCTTATCATAAACTTAAAATGCAGGGACACTCTATCAGATCTTTGGCCCTGGAGTTGTAAAAATAAAGCCCTGTAATTTATAGACAGGTAATGGCGGAATAAAATAATGCATATTTGAGCCCTGTATACTACATGTCCCTGAACTCATACCACATGACAAAATAAATAGGCCTAAATCATTTTTATATGAGCGTACCTTTGTGACGGAACACGCCTGCCAGGTCACGGTTCCAAGGCTTTTTTATTTATGGGGGGAAAATTACCGGCTTAAAAAACATCACGCGCCAGAAAAATTACAGCAGGAAAGCCTCCAGGAACGTCATCATCCTCGATGAGCGGAATGACGCTGGAGTAGAGGCCGACACACTGTACATGACAAACGATTTAAAAGGCTGTCAGCTCACACTCTGGCTATTACAGGACGAGCGGCAGAAACGTACATTCCAGTGCTCCCACAGCCCGTTCCCTGCGTTAATAGCAGTGCAGCTTTGACTAACACATCACTGCTGTCCATAAAATCAACACGTTCCTTCATCTTTTGTTAACAGTGTGAGCAAATGAGAAAACACATTCCACTGGCAAAAAGTCATCACACGAGATCAGAGCTCATAGACAGAGTGCAGAAAAATGTTTGCATTTTGTTCAAATAATCACTTCTACTTGTCCTCGGCGCGGAGGGATGAGGCATGGCAGCATTCAGCGGTGGAAAAAGTGAGAGCTAGACGCGAACAAATGAGACGTCTCGTAAAGAGTCGGTACATGTGATTGCACATCCTCCGTGTGTGAAGCCCTCCTGCTCTGCAGCTTAGCCTCGCTCTCACAGGCAAGAGCTGGGCCCTGTCCGGCCAATCTGCAGCCAATTACAGCCCTCAAAATCACCTGAGTCCATCTACAATAATAACACATGTTCCATGCTGTACGGAGGCCTCACTGACCACACAATGAATGTTCCATTCTCAGGTGCTTCTGTAATACGGGACTGCTTGCTATATAGATGGAATATGTTTCATTCATTTTAAACATCTGCATTTGCAGCTTTATCAGAAGTCACCTGCAAACTTGCAGTTGATGAAGTGATGAAATCAACTAGATCCAATATCCAGCAATGTCAAAATCAATCTAATTCAGTGTCCTGTCATTTGTCTCAGGAAGCAATTAAGGAACGCCCACACTGTACAACCATTGCACCACAGCAGCCCAATGGAATTTAATATCTGCATTTAACCCATCTGGGGCAGTAAACACACACACTAGTGAGTGAGGCAGTAAGAACACAACCAGAGTGGTGCCACCTCAGTGCCTAGTGATTCGGTGCCATGAGGGTTAGGTGTCCTGCTCAAGGCACCTAAGCTGTGAATGTTGAGGGAGAACAAAGTGCTGTTCCTTCAATTCCTGCCTGTCCAGGGGATTGACCTGGCAACCTTCCAGTCCCAAGCTCACTCCAACAGCTAGGCAGGGCCAGCCCAAGCCTTTATGGGGTCCTAAGCAGATTTTCATTTGGGTCCCCATATCCCACCACCTCAGCACCAGATGCTTCATCATTTCATAGGGGGAGAGATATTGTGCGATACGCTGAGGCTGCGATACTATATATGCATATCTGCATTCGTGCAGCAGTGGCAGCAGCCGACAGCAGGAACTGATTAACTGGTATTGGTGTGCCAACTATGAAAATAAATGAATATAAAAATCACTTTTACCTGTGTAATACCATCTTGATTTATTATTCAATGTTATTTTTTAAATATGCATTTTTATCATGATATCTGGTGCTCTTGGAGGGGCCCTTTGGTGGCGGCCATGTAATTTGAGAATGCCTTGGGTTGGTTCTGCCAGTAGGTCATAACTGCCCTACTTTTACCTTTAACATGCACTGTGCAACCATCAGAATTGAGTAAACTTTATTAACTTTATTATTAATCTATTTTATGGGCCTGATGTATTTGATGGTTGCCTACTTTTACACACTTAGAAATACTTTAAGACTATTCAATATTTTCCTGTCAAATTATGGGAGTGTAAGATCCCAAATCTATACCCAAGTCTGCAGAACCATCTGTCCATTAGATCAGTGTATGCATGATACATTCAGATACATTCAGATACATTCAAATACATTTGTTTTCTTCTACGCTTGGTAGTCAATCAGAAAAAATACAAAAACAACACTTCAGAGCCCCTCATCAGGGGCATTAAGCATGATTCTAAGGGGTTGTGACTAACAGGGGCTCTATTAATTGAATATATATTAAATATAAATACTAAAGGAACTCTGTATGCACATACAGGTGCACAGACAATGAAATGTTGCTTGGTCAGAGGGGTGTGGCTGCCATGTGTAAGTTGCATAAAGTTAAAGCCAGTAAAATTTCTTCTTGTTGATGTTTGCGCCGTCCACTATCCTGCACACATTTTCTTTTTGCTATTCCCCATGAAAAATGAATGGAGGTGAAATTTCTGGTGACTAATTCACATAATCTCTCAGAATTTCATGTATTTTGGTATAGTAAGGTGCGTGTCCCAGTGCAGTGCAGCTAGCATTACGTAGCAGAGCAGTACCTTAGAATGGCGGCAGGGAGAGTCCATATACGCCAAGTCCACATTCATTATTACACTCTACTCGTATAAACTGAAGGAAATAAAGCTTTAAAGTCACTTTTCATGCTGAAAGATATGAGTTGTAAACGGCTTGCTTAGTAACGTTAGCAAGCTGAGGTAACAGACCACTAGCATCTGTCTGTTTAAAAGACTGCCTTTCAGCTACGTATCATCTAACTTACTGTAGCTTTCTGTGTTTATAAACCGTTATGGAGGATATAAAGACGTCCTTCTGACTGCATGATCATAATACTACCATCCGAGTTGGAAATATAAAGCATATTACTGTTTAAACTGCTGAAAAGAAACCCTGCTCAGAATTACTGTATTGTGATTCACAAGAAAAATAAGTTCACTGTAGATTTCTGACCATGATGCTTTGCGGATCTACAGTGACATGCTGTATTCTTGTTTTACAGTACAAATTTTGTCATTATACAGTAGTAATGGTTGGAGTTTGGGTTTCCTCCAGGTACTGTGGTTTCCTCCTGCCTCCCAAAAACACACACAGTAGATGAACTGGCTGTGCTAAATTGCCAATTGTGAAATATGCAGTATGTGCATGTGTTCATAGCTCTAGGGTGGTGCAACTGTCTAACTGGCTGATTGACAAGATACAGAGGATCATAAGTTTGAAACCCATCAAAGCCACAGATCTATATAGTCTGAGAGGCTCTATGGAGTCTGAGAATAGGAAGGCCTCCCCCTGTGGACAGGGGAAGTCCTAACCTGTAGATGGGAATAAACAGTAAACAAACTGAGAGGGATGAACACAGACTAAACAGTATTTAATCAATTTCAGCTGCAGCTCATTTGCTAATGTTTTTGAGTTGCTCAACTTGTGTTGTTGACCAAACTGAGGTGCAGAATGTTTAAAAAATGTGAGTTAGGGGCACTTTTGACTAAACTAACATGACTCAAAAAAAAAAAAAAAAAAAAAAAAAAAAAAACGGCCTAGCTTTTCTACACACTGGTAGAGAAAATATGCAGAATGTCAGAGTAAAGAAGCTTAGATTAACATAAATATATATTTACATATGTGTTCTACTAATCAAATTGTATCTTTTATGTTGCTCTATGACAAGCTCTATGTCAGCTCTGGCCAGCTCTGTCATGCCAAGCATTAAAAACTACCAGCCTTAAAAAGGAAAGCTCAAAGTTTCCCTTTTCTGTGATGCAATACAGGCAACCGTCTAATACGGCATTACACACAGGCAGTTCAGAGGTGGTCTGATTCTTTAAGTGGAACTAATCTGTGATGGCTACGCTGACTACGTCCGAGTCTGGACCCGTGTAAATATACAGAGCAGCGTAACCCACAGGCTCTAATCATACCAAGCGTCACTCCGTCAATAAACACACACGCCAAGCCAAGGGGCAGCCCGATATTCAATCTGTTTTTACCTGAACTGCACAGCCTTTGAAGTAGGGCTATAAAATGAGAAGGACAGAGAGAGAGAGAGGGGGGGAGAGAGAGAGAGGGAGAGAGGGTAGGGAGAGTGTATGCAGAAACAGGTGGCTAAAGCCTATGCCACTGCAGTGCATGTGTGTATGTCTGGTTAGAGTGAGGAGAATAGAAAGATATTTATTTGTGATAAACAGTGATAAACACTGATTAGAGCCCAGAGCTCTAATTAGAGTGTGTGTATGCTTGTATACACACATGTACACACATCAATCATTGTCAGTCACCAGTCCCTTAATGCCACCCTGCTGACGCACAGTCCAGCTGGCTCTTCTGAACCAGGCCACGTTGGCAAGAATCCCTGCAGGCAGGCATTTGAGCTCTTCGTCCGGTGAATCCCGAAAGGACACCACGGTCTGCAGAATCCCAGGTCAGGGACAGCAAGCCAAATCTGGTAAGCAGAGAGCTGAGACCAATCTTTAAACAGCCTCAATCCTTCAGGATATGGATTCCACAAGATGTTGGAAACATTCATTTAAGATGCAGGTCTGTGTTGACATGATTGCGTCATGCAGGTTCAGATGTTTCAGGGGCTCTGGTTCTACACCATCCCAAAGATGTTCTAATGAATTCAGATACCGTGACTGGGACGGCCTCAGAAGAACACAGAGGTTATCATCATGTTCATGAAGCCAGGTTGAGACTTTTGCTTTGTGACATGGTACATTGTCATGCTGGAAGTTGCCATTAGAAGACTGGTAAATTGTGGCCATGCAGGGATGCTCATGGTCAGCAACAATGCTCAAACAGACTGCGGCATTCAAGCGATGACTACCAAGAAGACATTCCACACACCATCACGCCGCCACATCCACAGGCCTGCACTAATAACACAAGGCAGGTTGGGTCCATTGATTCATGGCAATGCTGCCAAAGTCAAACTCCTGAGTATGTGCCTAAGCAGAAATCAAGGGTTCACCGGACAAGGCAGCATTTCTCCAGCCACCAAGTCATGTCCAGTTCTGGTGAGTCTGTGCCCACTGCAGCCTCAGCTTTCTGTTCTTGACTGACAAAAGTGGAGCCCGACATGGTCCTCTACTGTTGTAGCCCATCTGCCTCTAGGTTAAATGTGTTGTCCATTCCAAGATGTGTTTCTGTGCACCACAACCGTACAATGTGGTTGTCTGAGTTACTGTAGCCTTTCTGTCAGCTAGAACTAATCTGACCTCTCTCATCAACAGTGCATTTCTGTCTGCAGAATGGCTATTATTGCTTAATGCAAATAGAATCTCATAGCAATGTTCCAACAGCTGGTGTAAAGCCTCCCCAGAAGAGTAAGAAAGCTGCCCTTGCAGCTTTTAAAACCCATGATTTCAGAATAAGAATTGGATGAGTAGTCTACAAACTTTTGGCTATACTGCCATACTGAGTAGCTACTGTAATCCATGAGCCAGTGGAAACCTCCCATAAGGACTGGGTAACTGTGTAAGTGTGTTTGTAAGTGTTCGGGATTCTGCCTATAAACACGTTGAGGGGGGATCATTTGAGACAGATGATAGTTAAGACTCCTGCTGTGGCTGGGAACTGCAGACAATGACCTAACGTAGCAATTAAGAGAAACAAGCACTGAAAGATTGAGCACAATAATGAATCTGACTCAGAGAGAAGTCTGTATCTGAGAGAACTCTGTTTTGACAGTTGCTATACACACAGTTGTTTTAGGTTGTTATCCATCTGAAAACTGAGAAAGTATTGCAAACAAAACATGTGGCATCAGTTGGATGGGGCTTCTGAGCAGATGGATCTCAGAGGGAAGGCAGTGGTTTTGATGTGTTTCAGTATATGTATTAAAACTACAGAAGAATATACAGTATATAGGCCAAACGTTTGTAAGCAACAATAACGTTTAGAAATCCGATGATTTAACAGTCAATAAAATGTTTACAAACATCGAAGAATAAAGTTTTTTGGGGATCCTATTTTTCTCATGGTAGCATCGCATGATGCTACCAGTGCTGATAGAAGAACGCTAACTGCTGGTTCTGCTTATCATCAGACGCCTGTACTGGCCAGCATGGCACTGAATATTGGGACAAGAGACAATGAGCTCAACTGTGCTCTATTGGACTGGAATCACCTGGAATCCAATCTGTGTCAACACTTAAGCTTCATTCAGACTGAATTAACTGTGTATGGTAAGCTGGACTAACGTCATTTTTTTTTTTTTTTTTACGGAAAATGTAGGATTTATTTGCATGGGAAAAAAAATCTCTGTATAAATGGCTGATGGGAGTGGCTACTCCAGTGGCTACTTACCTCCTGTAATCACTGATCTTTTGTATTTACATGTATTTGAGAATGATAACCAATCTTATAACCGACTTATGGTAAAAAAAACAAAAAATTGTGTGAAAATTGCTATTTTCATAACATGGTAGGCTATAGGCTGCTCTGCACATCACTTAATCAACCTGAGGCTCCTCTTCTGGGTTTGACTGTCGTACCTTTGGTTTGCCACAGACTTGGATGACCAGAGGTATCCGTGCCAATGCCTTCTCGAACACCTCCATACTTACATATAACAACATGAAAAACGCCTTATGACCAAATATTCTCCTACATGGGATTGATATACCTGAGGTTACTTTTAAGCCTTATTTTGCAGAAGATAAAAGGCACCAGAATCTTTACTAATGCAGGAGCACACAGTCTGTAAAATGACATGATCGGCTTTCAAAGAGGCTAGAGGCTTTCAAACTCTGGTAATGATTACATTACCCCACCACTAATCCCATCCGAATTTGACTAAATGACTGCAGCAGTAGTGTATAACTGACTGTTTCCTGATGTGATTGGCTTTTGCAGTTTTAGTCAGGGTGTGAAAGCTGCTCTTGACGTCTGACAGTGTGACTGTTGGTAGCGTTCTCTTATATTAGCTTTTAACAGGCATTTAAGTCACATATTTGAGCTAGTAAATTGTAGTCACAATACACCAGGTCTTTGAATCTTACTGGACGATGCTATCGGTGAGTTAGCAGACAGTATCTGCTGATCACTTCCTGTTCATAGGGTGGCAAGATGGCACAGCAGGTAATGTATATGTCGATCTGGGATTGTGGGTTTGACCCTCACTATGGTCTTGGTTGATCAACTGGCTATGCTAAATTTCCCAGGCTAGGTATGAGTGAGTGAGTGAGTAAATGGATGTGTGTGGTACCCTGTGAGACTCCAGACCCACCGTGACCCTGGCTGGTAAGAAGTGGATAAGAAAATGGATGGATACCCTGCTCAAGCTGTAGTTGATAAACAGGTATAGCAGGGCTGTTCTATACCTACAGTATATGACAAAAGTATTTGGACACCTGCTTGTTCACCGTTTCTTCTGAAATCAAGGGGATTAAAAAATAGTTTATCATGCTTTTCTTGGAGTAACTGTCTCTACTGTCCAGTGAAGGCTTTCTACTAGATTTTTGAGCATTGCTGTAAGGATTTGATAGTAAATAGCAACAAGAGCAGTAGTGAGGTCAGGATGTTTGATGAGCACCCCCACCTTATCCCCAACTCCCCAACTCAATACTCAAAAGCTTTGTGTGTGCATTTGTACATCTGTGTCAGCAGTAGGTGCAACTTGAAGCTGAAGCTGAATTCATTAGAAGGGGTGTCCACAAACATTTGGACCAAGGGGTCAGTAAAGGTGTCATCGTTTGGTCATCATGTATGAAGTCTGATTCGGACCAGAGTGGTTCTGGTTGCCTTTCAGTGGATGGTTCTTTCAAGTTTTTAGACTTGCCGCAGTTTCAAGGAAAGTTTTAAGAACCGTCACCTAATGCCAAACAGTCCAACAGTAACAGACATTCACAGAACTGTAGAACCTTCCAAGAACCATTTAGGACCCCTTTTTTAAGCATGTATGGTAAATCAGGGCCAAAAGACAGATGTAATCTAGAGGAACATGTGTGGATTTGATGTGAACCCCTCTTCTATAATGAGTGCAAACAAAGAGAAGCTTGCTCTCCCTCCTTGAGTGAGGCAGAGGCTCGATGCAGTAGGTCCACAAGATACCACTAAGCTCCTGTAATACTAGTCGTGCTGCAGCACTTTGAAATGTGACACTGAAGTCAAATCTCCTGGCAAGTGAACAATCACTCCTACTGTTTCTTTTTCTCCGAGTTTTTTTTTTTTTCTTCATAAATGAACAACAGATAAAGCAGGGCATGGGGAGGTGGGGTGGTGTGCTATTCCTGCACACTTCAGGAGGCAAATGGGGACCATCCCTGACAGATTCAACATGAGAAAGAGAAGCCGTACACACACAAATCTTCTCCATCTAGACTCACACACACACACACACACACACACACACACACACACACACACACAGACACACACAGATAAAATGTGCTTGGTGAAGTGAGACAGTTTGTATATTGGGAGCAGATGCTGCCGTTTCTGCTGAGAAAAGGCAGGCAAGATGAGCAAAGGGGTTAGAGTTTAGAGGGACAGATTCAAGCAAGGAGGCCGAAGAACAAGAGGAAGGAGGTTAAGCGAGATTACATGAGCTAGGATGTTCTTGCTGAAGTGAAAAGGACAAAATGGAGTGAGAGAGACAAGCAGAGAGATGGAAAGAGAAAGAGAGAGAGAGAGGGAGAGAGAGAGAAAGGGGCGCGATAGAGGCCACATGTGTTGTCCATATTAAGATCCTGGCCTAAATGTGAACCAGTAGCAGTGGTGAATCCACTTCGCTGGCTGCCCCGCCACCCTCTCCACTCCTCTTCAAAGGATCCAGCGGGCCTGCATCGAACCTTGTAAAAACAATGCGAGGTTTACAACTGATACCAGAGACTTCAAGCAAAAAGGACTCGCAGAACGCGATCATATGCTTTCATTTTCACCAGCTTTGGCCTCAAAGTGCTGTGGACATTCTTTAAAACTCCGACAACATCTGAAAGTCTTTTATAATAGGACCTTCTGACACCACAGTGGTCTGAAAGACACAGATGTTCGAGACAGATAGGATTCAAAGCCCCGTCTCTAACATACACATGTACACCCTCACACCATGAGGTCGGGCACGACAGCAAAGCTGTGAACATGACCGTCAGCCTTCCTACAGCTTTCATGCAACACCTTTGGCATGTCAGTCGGCTGTGAGCTGGGGTGCTGTATCCCTGCAGAACTCCCTGTGACGAGACACAGAACTGAACGTACTCGCTTTCATTTGTTTTGCATGGAAATGTTCTACAACACTGAAGCTTCGGGATGAAAAACAGCCCCGAGTGCCACTTATTTCAAGTGCCGTTTATTTCAAGTGTCACTTACTTCAAGTGCTACTGGCTAGCTGCAAAGGTGGAGGGGCGAGATAAAAACTGGCATTTTAGCAATAAGCTATTTTACTCTGCTGAAAGAGCCCCAGTTAGCTGACAGGGACACAGGACAACAAGAACCCAGTGCTGGTGCATAACTGTGTAGAATCTGTAAGAGTCCCAGAGAACAGAAAACTGAATTTACGAGGGTTATTGTTCACTCAAAATCAAACGTACTACAACCTCTACTGCGTCAGCTGACTATCAAACTGCAGCTAAATACAGATCAGACCCTGATGGTCTAGTGGTTAGGATTCGGCGCTCTCACC
Source organism: Salminus brasiliensis (assembly GCF_030463535.1). NCBI lineage: Eukaryota > Metazoa > Chordata > Actinopteri > Characiformes > Bryconidae > Salminus > Salminus brasiliensis. Next base: position 9,607,760 of record NC_132899.1, on the reverse strand, counting down.
TCCACGCCACGGGCCCGATTCCCGGGCTGGGAACATACTTTTGGGGCAGTGGTGGCTCAGCTGTTAGAGCTCCAAGCTATTGATGGCAGGGTTGTGGGTTCTAAACCCGGGTTCGGCAAGCTGCCACTGTTGGGCCCTTGAGCAAGGCTCTTTACTCTTTCTGTTCCCTGGCCGTTGGAGGTGGCTGGCCACCGCTCTGGGTGTGTGTGGGCTCACTGCCCCTAGTTTACCAGTGTGTGTGTGTGTGTGTGTGTGTGTGTGTGTGTGTTCACTACCACAGATGGGTAAAATGCAGGTAAAATGGGTAAAATGCTGCACATTGTACAGTGACAGATAGGTGCACCTTTATCAGAATGCATCAGAAAGGAACGTGCCAGCTATTGATTTCTCCAGGTAAGACTCAAGGAAGCCAAACCCGGAGAAGCGAGCGGGTGCTAGGATAAAAACAAACCAGGCTACAATCCTTACAGCTTGCTAACAGCACACTATACAGAATGGACACAGAGAGGACACAGAGAGGATAGCAACACTATATGTGACTTAAACACATCTATTAAGTATTAAGAAAGTTTTTTTTACATTGGTAAAAGCTATGCTATGTGGCTCCTGTGAGCTGCTGCAGTGCCATAAATGAGCCAAAAAAAAAGAAAATCAGCTTTTCTTCTTCTGAGGCAAAATAACAGGCTTGTGAATGGGCTTGTAAAATCACATCCAGGCATTCTTTGTTATTATGAAACTGTAAAAGCTGGAAATAAAGGAAACTACTAATGAAATGTGTCAACTTTTTTTTTTTAACTCAATTTTGAAAAGTGGTGTCCAACCCTTTTCATGCCACTGATTTATGCTACTGTCCAAGAGAGCATAACTGACCTTGCTCTCACTGGGTGGGTAGGATGGCCCTCTGAGTCCTCTCTTCACTTCAACATGATGCTAGCCAATGCAGGTGTTCATTAGTTGTAATGAAACAGCATTGGCAGCTAGTCTTCTCCTCCAAGCGTGTTGAGCTGTCCATTGCTGTTGTATTAGTGGCAGTTGCGGTCAGCACTTGAAAACAGGTACTCTTCTTCCATGTGATGGATGAAGACTAAGCAGTGGAGGGAATCTGACACAACTATTGGGTATAAAATGGTTAAATAAAAATGAATTATTAAGGTTATAAAACAACCAATTTAACTAATCATTTGTTTACCATGACAAAAATATGACTGTTTTCTTTAACAATTTGTAAAATCTTATTCTGAGTGCCTCTGTACGAACCTGAGACTCCAGATGGCAGGCACAGTGACAGCACAAGCTGAGCCTCCTCATAAATCCCACCCTGAGGAAGCCAAACTTCACCTATCACACATTAAACAGCATGGAGAAATGGCTCAGTCCTTCCTACACACCGCTCGAAACGGGGAGAAAAAAAAAACTAAATCAGACTGGAGAGAAAAAGAGTGATCGAGGAGAGAGAGAGAGAGAGAGAGAGAGAGAGAGAGAGAGAGAGAGAGGACATATCAGACAAGGCTAAGAGAGAAAGAGACACACACCGAGGGAGTGCATAAACACAGTGATATATGGATGGAGATAGATCAACTTAAGCAGAGTCATGTTTACAAAGCTCCGGTGTATCTTTATCTCATCCGAGCCAAGCCGAGACAAGGAGAGGGTAGAGTGGGGAAAAGGGAGAGAGATAGAAAGATGGGGGATTGAACATGGGCTGAGGTGAGACAAAGAAAGAGAAAAAGTCACCTAAAAGCTCCTCATCCTGGTGTGTGTGTGTGTGTATTAAGCGAGGCCATGCATCAGGAAGAGTGGTGGAGCGGCATTCACATTAAAGCTAATTTATGAAGGTGAGGTAGAGAGAAGCTCAGAGAATGTATCATTTATCCTCAATTAAACAGCCAAGTCTCCAGTGTAAGGTAAAGACGGCTGTATTTGATTTACACAGAGAGAGAGAGAGAGAGAGAGAGAGACTGGGTATATCAATCTCATTTTAAAAACTTAAGTCAGTATAACTTAAAATGAAAAAGTCAATGATTGCCTTCTTTTTTCAGTTAACTCAACTTAGTTTAGTCAGAAGTTCTCCTAACTCACATTAGAAGTCCTGAATTCCAGTTTGGGCAGCAGTACATTTTAAGTTGAGCCTCAAAAACATCAGTTAATGAGCTGCAGCTGAAACTGCTTTAGTATTGAGTAAGATGTTTAGTCTGTGGCTCCTCCCACGCAATCTGTTTACTGCTCATGCCCATCTGCAGGTTAGGACTCCCTCTGTCACAGGATGGGAGGCCTTTCTATTCTCAGACTCCTGACTATGGAGGGCTGTGATCTTGATGGAATTCCAACTGATGATCTCCTGTCCCTTAACAAGTCCATTGATTTTGTATTGTTGTCAGCACTTGGAAGCAGGTACTAAGTGGTGACTAAGCAGCGTAATAAATTAGATAAATAAATTATTTGGTTATAACTAACTAATTTTGCAATTAGGTGGTCACTATGAATAATGCTGACTTTCAGTTTGCTCCTTTTTGTTTACTGTGTTCATGAATGATTAGTAAAATCTTATTCTGAGTGCCTCTGAACGAACCTGAGACTCCAGATGGCAGGCAAAGTGACCTCCTCATAAATGCCACCCCAAGGAAGCCAAACTTCACCCATCACACATTAAACAGCATGGAGAAATGGCTCAGCCTTCCTACACACCACTCGAAAATGAGGAGAGGACTATTCTCAGACTTGTGACCATGAAGGGCTGCAATTTTGATGAGATACGAACGTATGATGTCCTGTCCCTTAACAAGTAGGCAGTAAGACACTTGCGCCACTCTAGAGCTGTGAACTCATGGACACCTCTCATGCTTTTATGTAGTGTGATTTCACAGCTGTAGACCAGCCTTACGGTCTAAACTGCTTCTCATCAAAGTTTGAGGAGATCATAAGTTCAAATCCTAGCAAGGGCTCAACACTCCGTGCTCCGAGGGACTTCATGTGATGGAGGGAGTCCTAACCTGCAGATGGGAATGAACAGTGAATAAATTGAGGGGGAGGAGCTACAGACTAAACACAGTATTTATTCAGTTTCAGCTGCAGCTCATTTACTAATGTTTTGAGGCTCAACTCAGTATGTATTGTTGATCAAACTGAGCTGCAGAACTAAAAACATTTTAAGTAAGAAGAATGTTTAGGATTAAACTAAAAAAAGCCAAGAAATGCTGGATAATCAGTTACTTTATTATATTTTCAGTTACTTTATCATTATACTTGTGCTGACTAAGAGCTCTGGCCTAATTCTGCAAGTCAGAATTTTATTCTAGCATTCTAATGTGATCTAGATTCACATTTTAATCACAGGAAAAAAAAACATACTACTAAGATAAATAGCTTTAAACAACATGACTTCTGCTTACTACGCTATAGAGGTCACATGTCCTTAATGTTACAAAGTTTGCAAGCACTAAAGCCTTCAGTTTACTGTATTCCACGTTTCACTTTTCATAGGCAGCTGTTTGTAGCTCACTGGAGTCATAAAGCAGTGCACACACAGCCACTGGCTCCATACACCAATACCGCCTCTAACCAGTAGAGGGGGCAAAACCTCACCAAGGAGTTCAGAGATAAGCAGACACCATCACTCTCTTCAAATACTAACAGGCACACATTAATGTTCATTACCATCATGTGATGTCTCTACACTCAGAGTAGTATGAAAGCTTAATGAGGAACTGAGCTGAACTGAGCTTACTGCACAGGAATCACCCTCTAAAACATGCACAGAGCGGTTTTGTCTGGATCACAAGCAGCACACAAGGTACCAGGCAGCATCCGTACGAGCGGTAAGGACTGTGTAACCCAGATGTAAGCCTCTCTGCAATGAGAGCCATTCTAATTAAAGCTTCATTTCCTGAGCAGACACAGACAAATTGCAGCAACCTGTCAGTCGAACTGGGTCAGCATTAAAACTTTGCTAATCATACTGGCAGCAATCGCGCGTGCTTTTTCGTCACGTAAGAGTCTTAGGCCACAAACGATTAACTTACTTCCACGCGATTAATGAGGAGCAGAGCGTGGCCTGAAAGCTGCAAGCTCTTGGCAGGGGTGAACGTGTGAGAGGATTGTTCTGCAAAGCGTTCTTCAGTTGCCATCTATCTCTAATTCAGGCTAATGAGGCAGTTAGGCTGGAGCTAATAAAACAAATACCTAGCGGTTAGCCTCCGCAATACACTGATGCGGTTATGGGAGCCGTGTGTGTTTCCACTAAAAAAACAAAACAAAAAAAAAACCCAACAACCTTGTTCTAGCATCCATCAGCACAACAAGTGTAGTTCTGTAGGGCTGAAGACGTGCGATTTCTAAATATAACGCTAATGCTGCAGTGAAAACATCCAGTGCGACTATTGCACACCATGAAAGGATGTAGTCAGTTGAGCAAAGTAGCTTCTTTACGCGTGTGCTGAAAAGCAAACATGTACGGATGTACAGCGCCCGTAATGTGCACCATACAAATGCAAAGGTAAATAAACACTACAACACAGCTCAGATCATTCATGCAACACTTCATCTCCTGGAAATATGAATGCTTGTCTATACGCTGGCAAAGGAGGGAGAAAAAGGGTAGAAAAAAGGAAACCTGACTCCAAAAATAAAACAGATATTTAGCTTGGCAGAGGCTGTGTTTCAGCTTCTGATGGTAATGACATTATAAGTGCGCTACTGGATAAACCCCCATAAATAAGGGCTGCTGTGGTTTCCAGACAGATAGAACTCAGAGAAGGGCACATTACAAACACATCCTGTCCGGTCTGAGACGCTCCACAGTAGCCAAAGCATTGGCAATTGAGAACTGAAGATTTCTGGATGAAACCGAACACAGCATCTCCTCGTTTTTACCTTAATAAGCCAAACTGAAGTCAATGATAAATGATAAAAATAGAATAACGTGGCAAACATAGCAGACTTCGCAATTTTACAGGAGGAGCAGAAAACCTTCTTAACTTCCAATGGAAGTCAATGTGAAAATACTTTATTCCCAGTCATTTTAAAGCATTTCTGTTGGTCCGTTCATCAGGAAATTCTAAAACCATATAAAGAACAACTGCAAGATTTACGTTATGCCAAAAACTGAAAAATGACAAAAAAAAGGAAACTAAAAAATGGGAGATACAAGGTTTTTGCTTATGCACGTTGTTGGTAATCCACGCCTCTCATTAAATGTCTGGTTGCTCTTTTTATTTTTTCGGACAGACCGAAAGAGACAGAGAGAAGATGAATGCCTCCCTTTGGGTAATTCACATTCATTATCCGGTGTTCTGCTCAGCTAAAAATATCTTCCCACAGCTGAACTTTGCCTGGCTGTTTTCTTTCCGATGATTTAGTCCTCATACTGGAGATGATCCTATTAAAAATCCACTCTGAAAATATACACATTGTGTGCGCTCACTGGGCTTAAAGCAACAGGTTTGCATTGCATGTCTAAACTATGGGTTATTCACCAGCATTGGACAGCTAGCATCTGTCAAAATGTCAAAGGGATGACATAGAAGATCAATCTTAAATTTACATTTACGGCATTTAGCAGACGCTCTTCTCCAGAGAGACTTACTAAAGTGCTTCACTCAAGAATAACCTCAGCTAGTTCGAATGGAAAATCAAAGATACCTCTAAGCTTAGACTCTACTAAATACAGTCAATATGGAGACCATAGTACTCTACTATTCACCCAAGTACTCGCAGAAGAGGAGGGTCTTCAGTCTGCGTTTGAAGGCAGCGAGCTACTCTGCCATTCGGACACCCAGGGAAAGTTTCGGTGCCAGGACAGGAAAAAGCCTGGATGCTTGTCTTCCATGAGTTTTAAGGGATGGTGGGTCAAGCCTAGCCGTACTTGAAGTTCGAAGGGCTTGTGGTCGTCGTTTTGACCATTGCCATGTAAAACAGACCAACCAATGACCAACGGGACAATGCAACTGTACATGTTTGTGGGTCATTCTAACTACAGATTTGGGTCGAACCACTGTGAGAAAATTTGTCCATGTCAGATAAACTAATTTAAGTCTGTTCTATATGGCGAAGGCCTGTCCCAACAGTCCCATAGATGACCAAGATATCATGTTTCTCACGTCCCTCTTCTGGGATTAGCAACACATATGCATTTCAAGCCATGTATTGCAAGCATATACAGTGTATCTGCTCATGCCTTCAGTAGTACATATTTAGAACTCTATGCTAAGCTCTAAGCTATGTACTATATCACATAAAAATCTAACTCCAATTTAGCATTTTTTGACTATTTGAAACTGTAGATTGTCTCCTATATTAACATGTCACAATGGACTAGTGGAAATGCACCAAAATGACGTGGAATTAAATCTTTTTACATTGACTTGCATTGAAAGTTAAGAAGATGTGCTGTCTATAGCGGTAATAATACAGTGCATCCGAATGTTTGAGGTGTCCACAAACATGTGGACATGTAGTGTTCCAATACTGCTTTCAGTGAGTGCAATGAATGCATTCAGCTACTTGACGTTGCACCCACTGCTGACACACAGATGTGCAAATGCACATACACACAGCTTGTCTAGTCCCTGTAGAGAAATACTGCCAATAGAATAGGACTCTCCGGAGCAGATACGCAATTGAAAACCATGCCTATTGAAACCATGCCTAATACCAGGCTTGGGGTAGAGGGGTATAAAGCCCCCTCAGCTCTGGAATATTGAGGTGGGGTGGAGATCATTTAACATCCTGACTTCTCTAATGCTCTTCTTGATCAATGCAATCAAATCCTCACAGCAATGCTTCTTCAAAATCTGGTAGAAATGGTAGAAGAACTGTTCTTATATGGTGTTTATAGCTAGAGTATGTACTATGTTTATTTTATGACTTTACCCTATGCAGTTTAATTAACTACATAGTTCCTTTATATAACACACTCTTTATATATTTTATATGTATTTATACATTCAGATTTGTGTGTTGTAGATTTCCTATGCCAATGAAAAAAATAACTGATGTGAGTGTGGTCAGTGTGACATCATGAGGCTGGATAAAAGGTATCTATGGAGCAGCATAAACAAACGCAGCAGTTAACGTGTGAGGAGCAGTTTGGAATCTGTAATCAGCCTGTATATCCGTGCCAGGCCAGTCTGGGTCAGCAGAGACTCCAATACACACTTACTGTCACTCTGATATACTAATATTTCCCATGTGTACTGCTTTAGCCTCACAACCACTGGCATTATACAGTGTAGCATGAATGGAGATACTCACCTGATGCCCCCCTTTTCTAAAATAAATAAATAAATAAATACATTTATAAAAACATTTAATATTTCACATTACAACAAATATGATATTGTTCAGAGCATCTCTGTGCGCAGTGTAATACAACTGTACAGCATCATCAAGCAATAAGTAAACAGGAGTTTGGAAATGTTATTTGGCGAATACGCCGATATACTGAGCGATTCCTGACTGATTCATAGCAATGCAAAAAAATGGAAGACAATGAGACATTAAGCAGATCTTTTTACATCATGTTTTCCTACAACACAGTAAGATGAAGGGCCAACAGACCTCAGACAGGACGAAGTTGTGTCTCCTGTCAGTAGCTGGAGACTGTTCATGTAGCAGTTTATGTTTCAGGGCTCTGTGTTTTTCTGCTTCTCAACAGCAGATCCACACTAGATGCTTGAGTAGATGCTGTTAATGATCCAGATTACATCAGGCTTCATCCAGTAGCTTCATGTAAACACTGCCTTACTGAACCATTTTATAGAACAATAGAATTCACAAAAATACGCCTAAAAGTATATTTACATACTAATTGACTGAAATAGTTAAACATTTACTTTATTTTATTATTATTTTTTAAACATCCCTATCAGAGCTGACACTCCATATAGCCTTGGACTAGTTGCCCACCATCCACTACTGACTATGTTCAAGTTAAATAGACTCTAGCCAATCGCTATTATTGTTATTACCATCATCACTTTCATCATTCTCACCAGTCATTACTATGATTGATACATGAATTATATTATGTTATGACTTCCTGCATACCTAAGCGCTTTTATCAATCATTTATAAGCAGTTTTGACCAGAGGAGGATGGGTCCCCCTTATAAATCCTGGTTTCTCCCAAGGTTTCTACCCCTAGCTCTGAGGGAGTTTATCCTCGTCTCCAGGGTTTTTTATGTTTCATTGATCTCTCGCATTTTTCATTGTTCTTACCAAAAAATCTGGTTTAGCAGCCAGAGTCTAAGAGAGCACAACTGGCTGTGCTCCCTCCAGGTGGGTAGATGGCGCTCACTCCCCTCATCTGCATTAGCGGTGGCTGGCTTTGCATGTATCAGGAGAGACTTGTGTTAAGCCCTGACCCTTCTAGTGCCAGTAGCAAATGGGGGCAGTTACAAATGGGTAGGTTAATTGGCAGAACAAATTTCTGAGCTTTAAACTGATAGAGATAATGGCATTGAGCTAAACCCCACATCTATGTGAGCATATAGTTTAAGATATTTGCCTAATACAGCCAAATTCAGAAGGTACCCCCATGTTACCTTCCTTAGTGTGTGAGAGTGTGTGTATTAAGGTACTTGACCAGTGTCCGAATGTGCCAGTATTCAGAGAGCGGGTACGCGTGACTTCCCTCGTTTCTCGTTCTGCTCTTCATCTTCCTCAGATGACCACTCACCGAACTCTTCAGCTCTCAGTCCTCCACCTGGGTTCTTACTAAACACCCCCCCCCCCCCCCACCTCACACACACACACACATACAAAGATCATGGGTACACAACAGAAACAGTCTTGCTCTTCCTACTCGTACTCTTCAGAAGAGCAGTATTTATTTAAAAGTAATAACTGAGAATTTAAGAAAAATGTAACTAGTAATGGATCAGCTTGTAACTAATTCAACCAACGCCTTCTAAAGACCACAGAGACATTATCAAAGCAACTGCAAGCTGCTCTACTTTGAGAGGCTGTCCTCTCATAAGAAGCCCTCTCAGAGCCATGGACCCTGAGCACCAATGCTGAATGACTTACTGCACTCTGAAAAGCATTTATGGTAAATCTGTTTGCCAAAAGGGCCATCACAACTCAAGAGTGTATTTGAAGTGTCAGCTTAAGCCACGGTCTCAACCTAAGCAGCAGGGGATGGAGAAAGCACATACTGCAGGAGGACGAGGAGGAGAAAGAGAAAGAGAGATTGAGAGAGAGAGCAGAGAAGACTGGAGTGGTCATCAGAGACTTTCAAAGGTCTCTTTTAAAGCTCGCGCACACACACAAACGCAGCTGGCCATTAAAAGAGCCGGGGCCGCTGGAGCGAGAGGATCATGAAAACAGTGCAGGCCGGAGCTGGGAAAGGGCCGGGGGGACCCAGATATGTTTTCCAGGGGAGAAGCTGTATCGTTCAAAGCCAGGCCAGTCTCTTTATGTGTAATCTATGCCATGGTAAACACTCATTCAGGTGCTAATTATTATTACACCATTACCTCTGGCTTTCTATTAGGCCTGTGTGTGCTGTACAGGATAAAACATAATGAAGCGTGGTCATTTTAGGCGTAGTGTCTAGTTCTGCATTGACAGGGATTTTCTGCCTAGGACTAATACTTTTGGAGCTATCATTTCATGTCCATCGAAGCCTACATTCACACAGGCTTCACACAGGTAAAAGTAGCCCAAATTCAATCATTTTCACCATGTGACACAGATGTCACAGATGTGTGTGAATGGCAAAAACATATTGAATCTTGGATATAGGTCACGATGAAAAGATGTGTGAACAGCCTAAAGGAACATTGGATTTGGGGAGAAACATCCCCAAAACATGAAGCAGGTCTTGTGGGGTGTTGGTGCCTTGATGAGTCAGAACTGTTTTGGCAGCTCATCTACACAATATCAGGCTTGATCAGTGTATTGTTTAGTTATTGATCGTCAGTTGTTATCCTCTTAATATTATGGTTCCTGAATGTTCTTGCTTTGGCCATATTTATCTTGAAAACCCCCTTAATAAGTATGAATCTGGGAAAACAAATGTTCTAAAAAATGGATCGATCTAAATCTAAAAATTCCTTGATAACATTTGATCACAACATGTCCCAATCAGTATGATCTAATAGGTTGTCAGTGACAGTTAATGGTCATATAATTGTCACTTATGCATTAATAAAGTCTATCATAAATTAAACTCTACTTATTAAACTTATTAAATTAAACTAATTTGTTTACCATGAACTATTTAGTGACATAAATTTTTTTGTTTGTTTGTAAATAATCATAAATATTATTTACAAACATTTAGTATTCAGGACCCAATCTAAACAAATACGAAGTTCTTATTTGTAAACATTATAAATTGTCAACGCAATATTTAAGTTGTATTAGCAATAGATTGAATCAAGCACAAGACTATGTAGAATTCCACTTCTTTCAGCCAAGAACAGAAAGCTGAGGCTGCAGTGGACACAGGCTCAGTTGAACACTGGGAAAACGTAGCCTGGTCTGCTGATGCACACAGACAGTGGTCTCAAAATAGCCATTAACAGCATGAATCCATGGACCCAACCCGTCTTGTGTCAACAGTCCAGGCTAGTGGAGGTGGTGGTGTAATGGTATGGCCAATGTTTTCTTTTTGGGCTTATTATTACCAACCATTTAAGTACCACAGCTTATTTTAAGAACTGTTGCTGACCATGGGCATTCTCTTCATGGCCACAATTTGCTGATCTTCTATTTACTACGTCCAGCATGATAATGCATCATGTCACAAAGCAAAAGCCATCTCAAACTAGTTTCATGAACATGCCATTGAGTTAATCGTTCTTCAGTGGCATCCCCGGTCACCTGATCCAAATGTGGTAGAACAAGAGATCTCCAGCGTTTTTCCAACATCTTTTCATGCCACAAAGCTGTGACTGAAGCTGTGATTGACGCTACTTAGTATTAGCATAGTGTTCCTAATAAATTGCTGGTTGATTGTATGTATGCATGTGGTCTGTGTCTGAGAACCTCTTGAGACTCTCCCTCTGACTAGATGATCAGGCCTTTGTACAGTGAAGGTATGAAAGCAGTAGGACAGTGCAGTGGCTACAGGCGCTCCCTAAATACTTTATAGGCAGGACAGTATACTATGTGTACTCTGGCAAGTAGTGTTATGGGGACAGCAGGAGATACCGCTCTCCTCTGCCAGACACACAGATAGACAGACCGACAGGAGACAGCCAATACAGGGAACAGAATTAGCAGGGTCTCCCAGAAAAGCTTGTTATCCAGTTCAGCTCTATGGCTGCAGGAGCATGGCGGCTACATGCCAGCCCCACTGGCTACCTCATCCATGTCTTATTAGGACCGTAAGACGGAAACTCCCCTACAGCTGAAATAATTCACTGTGAGAAAAAAAAAAAAGAGTCCCCTTTTCCAACCCAATGATTCGAGAAGGCCCAGTCCGCTTGGGCCTGAGATTAAAGGTTCACTCAATTAGGCATGTAACTAGGAGAAGCTGTTTCAGGCTGATGTTGGGGGGCCTTCTTGGTTCAGGCTTTAGCTTAGCCTGGACAGTGAGAGACATAACTTCTGACTGGAAACACCTCTGACTAAGTCACAGCATGTTATGAATCAGTGTGTGGTGACTTACGTTTTCAGACGACCTCTCGCCGGTAAAGGAGATCCAGAAATATCAGCCTTTGTCATGCTCGCCGACCTCAGGTTTCTGTGGATTTCTCATTTCCTCTACTTTTTCTTGCTTTCTTCTCCTCAGCCTACCTGTGTAAGCCCAAAACACTGAAAATAATTACTTCTGCTTTTCTGCCATGAACACTTCTAGGTTGTTGTGAAATCAAGCATTAATATTTTTTTCTTCCCAAGATTGTTTACATTTGGCTGCTTATTCCACAGCGATTATTCAATCCTATTTTTCTTTAATTCCACAATCTGTGTCATGTCTACAAGTGCAAATGTTTTTTTTTTTAGCAGCAAAGAGTCTTTCAGTTCTTGTTTAGGGGATTTTCACCCATCCTTGCAAGAGGCTTCGAGTTCTGTAAGATTCTTGGGACGTCTTGCTGCACTGCTTATTTATGGTCTATCCACAGATTTTTGATTTTTGGATGATATTCAGGTTGGGGAACTGAAGGACACCAGAGCGGTTTTCCTCTAATGACTCTTCCATGAGGGTCAAATGGGGTCAAACAGGAGCTTTTATTTGACTTTCTAGCAATCCCTTGAACAGATCTCTTGAAGTTGTTTCGTCTTCCAGACCTCAACCTGACCTCCACACTTCCTGTTAACTGCAATTTCTTCATGACATCATGAGAACTGAATAAACAGCTACCTTAGAACACGGTGTTATCTTCTTATAACACTGTATCTCCTGATTTATTGGCATCAATTATGTGCTAGGCAGTTGCTAAGAGGAGCCCACAGCTGCCGATTGTTGGTTTGAGGAGTCAGAATATCCATAAAGATTTAAAATGGGAATCGCTTGGTCTTTCCTAATGATTGTTGTGAACAAGCCATAGTCCCGACAACCCTGTTAAAAGTAGTTTGACCATTCTACCCTTAAAAAATACTTGATATGGTAACAAGCAATTGAACTGTGTTTATTCAACTTACATAAATACTTTGAATTCAATGATGGTTCATACAGAGTGTTTGAATAAACCCAGTTGCTTGTTACCACATTAAGTCATTTTTTTCAAGTTCTTGGAAAAAGTTACTCAAGAGCTCAAATCATAGCAAATATCTACATTTTGGAATAATGTTTATTTAATATCAGTGGCAACAAAAATATTTTAAACAAGAGTGTTATCAGAAATTATCACATGCTTTTCTCTAAAACCAATATCAGCAGTCAAACAAAATATCTTAAGTTGATCATTGACCTAAGATTCACACCATTTGGCTAAGCATGTCCATTTTGAGATGGGTAAGATCTGATACCTCATCTACTTTGTTGAGTGGAGTAACGTGGCTATTTTCCAGATAATCGGAAATCGGCTTGATAAATTAGGCAGATTAAAACTGTATGTAAAGAGTTCTAACATGACAAGGATCTTAAACTTCCTAAAATAGTATTCTCCTCTGCTTTTTTGTAGTGTTGATAACGTTAAGGGGTTTAGCTACTATGCAAGAAGACATCCACACCATCTCTAACATTAAGATTAACATTAAAAGGGATTTCTGTATTAATGTTGTCTGATAAACGTCCATCAGCTAAAATGTAGTACTGAAAGCTTGGCAGAGCTCTTTCTGATCAGAAATGCAATGATCATTAATCAAGATATGAGACAGAAGAGGCTCAGAGTTGTTCCTGAATGGATCACCTGCCTGAATGTGTAAACAGCTGAAGGTGGTAATCTTCTTCATCTTAGCTGAGAATTAACATTTATCTCTGTCGGAGTGTACAGCAGTGGTCCTGACTCATGCTTTATGTCTGTACTATGTGTCAATTATGTGGGATTAGATTGGTTTTGAAATTCCATTTTTAAGTTATATTTGACTCTGAAATTTGATCAAATTTTCAGAAGCAATTAAGAAAATAGCTCTTTTTACAAATGCGTGAAGAACATTCACCCCTGAAAGAGCTCAATCAGACGTAGCTGATGAAGGAAGAAGCAGCTGGAAGAGCTCATGCCTCTGTTAGATCTATCTGTGGATGAGGGAACATGTGTGAAGGATCAGGAACAGGTTTATCAGCTGGTCGTCGCTCAGCGTAATAGCGCCATGTTGAGAATACAACCATTAACGGTTACAAGAGAGGAACCACCGATATTTGCTCTCGCCCCATGATTTATAAACCATTTTACCGTCTCCTTATAAAGTGCTTATGTGTGTGTATATTTCACAGATTGCTTTTTCAGATGTGGGCATCAGCGGCCACCAACACTGGCACTGTTAGTGTTAAGGGACACTTGTGAGGGTGTCTACAGGGGTTTGGAATCGTCGCTTACTCATGAGGGGACGTGAGGCCGGGGTTCTTCTATGTCAAAGATGGTTCTAATTTCTTCAAGCCGCCTGACTTGTTCAGTGCGAGCCGTTGTCTCGCCTTCTCGTGCACATTCTTTTCCTGATGCTCGTAAGACCTCAGGGTTTGGCCTGGTTCCTCCAGATCAACGGCTTCCACATGTGGGGTTTTCGAAGTGGACGCAGGTTCCCCCGAAATGACAAGGTCCTGTAGAGGAGTTTAAAGAAATGAGAGGACATTCAGGAAAGGAGCCTGTCTTAATTAGCGCTGAAACGAAAGCTGTAAAATATACAATAAACTGGTCTTGTAAAATTATACAGACTTGGGTCGTTAAAAAGGAGTTCTTCCTCCCCTTCCCTGCAAGGCTGTTCTTTTAACATAGTCCTCAGTTCCTTATGAGTGCAACTGTGATAATGCTCAACGGCATATTTTCCAGCCTACATATGATATGTAGCCTCTTTATTGCTGCGTTGGAGAGACACATCACACACTTGCGACTGAGCAAGACCGGGCTGCTTGTCCTTCGGAGGAGACGTATAAAACTAAATCACACTTTTGAATTTGTATCACTGGGCTTTTCAATAAGACAGCCATTCTCCACAGTCCACTGACAGAATAACAATTCACTCTTTATTGAGTTATGGGGAGCAAATGACGACAAAAAAGGGGGGGAAAACAGAACCAGATTTCCAAGGCCAGTGCAGCGCAGAGTTAGTGCAGAAACCTCTGTTAATTGGCTGAACAATATGAAACGTTTATTGTTTCTGTACATTCTCCTAGCCGTAGCCTGGCAGTTTGGCACACACTCAGTTAAGTCTTTGTGGCAATGCCACTCACTGATGATTTTTGACAATCTGAAGGTCTCTTATTTTTATTACCACCAAATTGTTCGCAGGCCGGGTCGTTTTTTAATTACAGACACCTGCTAGGTGGGAAACAGCATAGCTATCATTGTCCCTCTGGATCCATCCTTCTGACACAAAGTGACAAAGTTGACTAAACTCGATCAATCCAAGCATCTTGTCCAGCTACATAGTCTTTAGCATCAGCCAGTTTAATACATTAAAACTTCACAACAATGGACTGGCAGTACCAGAGTCCAGATCTTTGTGCATTAGTTGTTCTAATCTTTTGTGAGCAAGCTGTTGGCTTGTGTGTCTCAGTCATTGCTCAGAAAGGTAGTTTGTAAGTTCTTGTCTTTGTTTGATTCATCTACAGTTGATGATAAAGGTGATGTATTGGAAGCAGAAAAAAATCAGCAAGCATAAGGAGCCACTGCGTCACTCTGACAACAACCAAATGTTGATGGCTGGGTCAGAGCATCTACACAACATCAGGTAGGTCTTGTGGGTTGTCCAGTGCTCAGTACCCCAGTACCACTATGCAGTGGTCAGTACCTACCAAAAGGCACTTTAATGTGAACCACTAAAGCCCTGCCTCACAACTTACAGGACTTGCTGCTAACATCTTGTGCCACATACCACATTATGGCAGATCGGTGTAAGCTCTGTAAGCATCACAGACATCCCACCTCTGACGAACATTACGGAACATTCCTGCATATTGATAGCGCCTCCCTGCCACCCAAAAATTATATACAATATGCTGGCTTTCTGACTGGTCTCTCTTAATGCTAAACATCAGTTTATCAAACACCACAGGGTTTACAGTTGACCTCTCTTTCGGTGTCCATTAGTTCGGTTAAGTGTGCTGCAGCTCCATGGCAGAGTGTTCTCCACAATCCTAGTGTCCCCATTAGAGGCTGAAACCTCTTTGACCTTTCTATTGCCCACCGGGGGTTAAATGACTGTAAAAGACATGCTGAGGTGAGTTTACAAACATCATTGTTTCATTAGTATATCTATTCATTAGTATCAGCTATAGCTGGCTAGCTGTGTACTCTATTGCTACTCCACTCATTTTAAGTGGGACAAAATAATTCTAACCACAGCTCTGAAACATCATCATCATCATCATCAAACCGCAGAAATAGATCCCTTTTTTGCACAGACATCAATGGGTTACAGAGATGTGGGGTAAGACAGGGAGAGAATGAAAAAAGGTGAATGTGTTTGCATTCAATTTGCAGTGCCAAGCACACCCTGTCCCTTCCAGAACCTTGTTTAGTCATAAAGTGGCCAGCGCCTGGAAGAGCCAAAGCTAAGTCCTGCTCCACCCGCCTTTATTTAATATACCTGTAACTGCTCAGCCCAAGAACACGTGAGAAGCAGCAGCAGTACTCCTATAGCATGCGAGCCACTGAACAGAGAAGTTCTTGTCAAAACATGAGCAGAACATTCAGCACAGAAAACCCCCTGAAAAGCGTTCAATGCATTTCTGCTCAGGAGCAGCCTGCGACTGGCGAGCTGACGTACAGCCCTACTGTTTTAGTTACTGTTTTAGTTTTGCTGTGCAGCGAGTGAACCGGAGTTGCTTAGATTTGCACGGATGGAAAAATGAGAAGAGCAGGGAAGAGGAGCAGATCCACAGCTGTCAGGCCTGTGCAGGCTGTCAGACAAGCAACTCAAACACACACCTTCTCCAGATAGGTCATGACAGCGCCTTGGCCACCTCCAGCCCATGCTTTGACTCATAACGGAGTGACATGGAAAAAGAGTGCCGGAACGTGCAAGAAGAAAGAGCCAGAGGAAGGAGAGTGTTTAAATGATAAACCTCCTGACAGTGTATCAGCGTCTGACCACGCATGCTAATGTAAGCAGTGTGCTAATCAAGAACTTTACACAACAATGCCTCCAAACCCAGTCCAGCTTGATTACTCTCCCTAATGAGAGGCCCCCCTCGCCCTGGCCAGGCCATGCTCGTTTGATTGAAAGTGTCTGATCTAATAAAAGTGTGAGGAGGCATCAGTTTTCCATGAAGCCGATATGTTAGGAGATACAGCTTGTTGTCTTTGGCCCCCGCGCCGGTCCTGACTTGGAGCCGGGGTGCACTGAACGGCTCCGGGTGCCATAATCAGGCTCTGACTGCAAGCTGGACGACAAAAGCGTGTCAGAGCAGACTTATTACTGCAGCCCAGGCGGTGATCCAGAGGAAATGAGCCTCTGGGGTGAAGCAGATTACTCAATTCACACAGCAGCAGCCCCCACCGCACTGCTGGTAGCATTATCTGCGCATGATCGATGAGTCGGCGTTCCTCTGGAGAGGACGATCCAGGTGAGTGAACATCAGCTTGGGACAACAGCAGTGAAGTCTGAGTGTGGCCATATGCAGCACTCTCTCCTTGTGCTGTCTGCAAATATGATTAGAAAACTCACAGGTGAGGAAGAAGCAAGAGAAAGGGAAAATACACTTGCTTAGAATACACCTGACATTTCATATATCATAATAACTGTGAGAAAAAGAGGCAACCGATTCATACTAAAAGTGCACCCAAAACATTTGTATGAAGATATTTTGTCCATATTTTACGAAACACAAAAGAAGCTCCAGTCATCTGGTAGAGCTATTTTGCAGATATGTGTACATATTTACGACTGGTGGCAGTGTTTTGCCAAATGCACACAACCTGTCTGCAACGTACTCGAAGGTAAAGAGGTAAAGAGGACGCTCTGAACTGCGAGGTAAAGAGAACGCTCTGAACTGCGAGGTAAAGAGGACGCTCTGAACTGTGAGGTAAAGAGGACGCTCTGAACTGCGAGGTAAAGAGGACGCTCTGAACTGCGAGGTAAAGAGGACGCTCTGAACTGCGAGGTAAAGAGGATGCTCTGAACTGTGAGGTAAAGAGGACGCTTGAACTGCGAGGTAAAGAGGATGCTCTTAATTGCGAGGTAAAGAGGACGCTTGAATTGTGAGGTAAAGAGGACGCTTGAACTGCGAGGTAAAGAGGACGCTTGAATTGTGAGGTAAAGAGGACGCTCTGAACTGTGAGGTAAAGAAGATGCTCTTAATTGTGAGGTAAAGAGGATGCTCTTAATTGTGAGGTAAAGAGGATGCTCTTAATTGTGAGGTAAAGAGGACGCTCTTAATTGTGAGGTAAAGAGGACGCTCTGAACTGTGAGGTAAAGAAGATGCTCTTAATTGTGAGGTAAAGAGGATGCTCTTAATTGTGAGGTAAAGAGGATGCTCTTAATTGTGAGGTAAAGAGGACGCTCTGAACTGTGAGGTAAAGAAGATGCTCTTAATTGTGAGGTAAAGAGGATGCTCTTAATTGTGAGGTAAAGAGGATGCTCTTAATTGTGAGGTAAAGAGGATGCTCTTAATTGTGAGGTAAAGAGGATGCTCTTAATTGTGGGGTAAAGAGGATGTTCTTCATTGTGGAATAGTTACAAGATATTATTTTATACACTTTGGAAGCAAATTGGTTTTATTTTATTGAAAGTATTGATTTGAATGGGGATTTTAAACTTCTCAAGGTAGCGCACAGACTTACGAGTCTAGGTGGACTCCCTTCAACTCTCTTCTTTACAGCCTGTCTGTCAATCATCCTTGGCTGGTCGCGCTCATGCCTAGACGCCTGCTGCTGGCACTGTAAAACATAAAAGCCTGGAGGGCATTTTTATGCACACTAGCACACAGGCCTGACTGGCTGGCATCGTTTCCTCAGAGAATAATAATGTCTTTCTATTCACTGCCACTCATAATCCAGCCCAACCCGCTAGCACTATGCCCAGTCTTACTGCAGTGCCCTCTGTGTCACTCCTACAGCCAGCCACCAGCACTAAAACCAGAATGTGCAGCATATTCATGTCAGTCAGCGCACAGCAAAAGTGCAACCCAGTTCAGGCTGACAGATAGTCTATTTAGTCTGTTGTGATAAGACCATTTCTTAATAAAAGCAAACGGTAGAGGTTCCAAGAATGCATCCGTATGGTAGAAAACATCAGGAGAAGCAGCACTGGGACAGTATTGCTCAGTTGGATGCAGTCAAGCAATCACTTCAAGTGACGGATGAAGAGCTGTTTGAAGTTTTCAGTGGAGTCACAACTACGACACATCAATTTGAGAAGTACAGAAGCCTCCACATAATTCTGGGACTGTTTGATTGAACAGTTCACTCGCTGTTGAAAGTATAAATCGGTCTTAAAGCTTTGGTCACAACGCTTCTGTTTTTAGGCTCCCCTCCCCATAGACTCCTCCACTCACTCTCACTCTCAGTCTCTTCCAACCCAAGAGCAGTGGTGCTACTCAGCGGAGCATTTGTCATTTCTCTCAAAGGCAGGAAGGATTCCAGGTGAGTAGAGCTACTGAGCAAACACTCTAAGGGCCATACATTCAAACTCTTAAAATGAAGCATTCTGCTGGACTCCAACCCAGTTCCACTTGGACAAGTCTACTGAAAGAGCTTCTGTAATCCTTACTCATCTTGTCTCAGTCTGTGGCCTCCAAAACCGAAACAGGAGGTGCAGGAGGATAGCGTTCCAAAGTTCCCGTCCTCAAGGTAACTTAAGGGAACTTAACATGCGGTAGTTCTCGACCTTACTGTTAGACCAGCCATCAGCTATAATCACCGCAGCACAAGCCAACACAGATACTACTGTCTGCCTTTCATTTTCCATCTGCAAACTATATATCGCAAGCAGATAACATCACCGTAATTTACCAAAGAACATAAAACGAAATCTGTCTCTGTGATAGAGTTTCCGTTATGATCGCTCAAGGACAGAATTATGTTGGTTATAAAAAAGGCAGAGAGTCGGTCTAAACCATCAGGATGGCTCTGAAGGCTTTGTTTAAAGGAATGAAAAAAAAAAGTACATATTGGACAGGAGCCTTTGTTTGCATCAACAAAAAGGTATTTCTTACCATCTGCTGCCAAAAACTGAGATCACAGGCAGAGCAGGGTAGCCATTTCAGAAATATTGGGTAAAGGTACTGAGGGTGTATTATTTTTTTTAAATCACATTGCTTTAATTCAGGTCGCTTTTATGCAAACCCCTTGGTGAATGGACCAATAGAAAAGCACCAACATTAATTGAGAAATTATGAAGGATTGCTGTGTTTGACAAAGGTAAAATTATTTAAAAACTATGTTAACAAGCATACAGCCACCCCTAATTATTAAATATGATCCCCCCCTCACCTTAATTTTTTTAAATGATCCAATAGAGGACTAAAACCCTGTAAATAACAGTTGTTCTAGCACAATCGATAGCTCTCCACACATTTCTGTCTGACTGAAGTACTTTTAGAACTGTCCCACATTATGCAAATATACTGCCCACTTTAACAGAGTGTATTTGCTACAGCAAGAAAATAAAAACATTGATAGGCATATCATGCAGGATTCATTTATTTTAATGAATTTTAATCCTTTAACATTAATTTTGTATTCATTTGAAAAGGCAATGTCACTGGACTTTATAAAGGCATGAGATATTGATCACAACATTACAGTTGTGTACCAATTACTAATACTTAAAGTATGCAGTATGTGATAAAGACTAAAGTGTCAGGTATCAGACACTTAGTCAGAGCTGGTCTGTTTTTCAGTGTGGTTATGATGACACTACAGTATTATCCCACAATGCAATGGAAAAAAATAGCTGATAACACAATAATAATAATTACACAAGTACTGCAGCAATGACGAAGTGATGTATATTGGCAAAGCAACTTTCATCACTTTCTGTTAGTAACATACAAAGGACTTTTGTTAATATCTGGCGACTTGTAAATGTCACCAGTCTTGTGACATGCTACATTTGTCCATGCATTCTGGTTAAACTCACTGCTGACACAGAGGTGCAATCCTGCAGAGAAGTAATGCCCATAGTATAAGACCCTTTGGATCAGATAAACATAAAGCTGTTGGCACCATGCCTAATGCCAGGTGTGGGCTAGAGGGGCATAAAACCCCTGGGGTGGTCATCATCCAACATCCTGATCTCACTAATGCTACTGTCATGCGTTGAATGCAATCAAATCCTCACAGCAATGCTTCTTTCCCTGGAGAGTAGTGACGGTTATTCCAACAAAAGCAGGATAAATGCTTTTTTAATATCCTTGATTTCAGAAGAAACACTGAATGAGCAGGTGTCCTAATACTTTTGTCCATATAGCGTACTATAATAACCAAATGACAAACACATTTTTTCCACAGCTTGAAGTCGTTATTGGGGAGCGATTTGTACATTTGTCTAGTCATTAAAGTGGGAAACAGCACTACTGAATGAATCACTGATATTTCAAAAGTGCATTCAAGTTTTTTTCTGAGGGGGCCTGAGTAACTGGCCCGCTTTCACATTCTTTCACACTGCGGTGATGTGAAAAACAGCGCGACGGCGGAAGAGAAAACCCTCTGTCTCTTTCTCTCTTGCTGTGACAGGCAGACACTATCTCACAGCGAAGTGTAGAGCAGACACTCATTTCCCATCACTCCGTCCTCCGCTCCTCTCTTCAGCTGTGATTAATCTGAGAGCGCATACTTCACACTGCGGCCACAGGACTGAGTGAGCGAACGAGCAAGCGAGTGGGCCCGGATCTGCTCGGAGGACGTCTCTGCTCTGTTTGTGTATGTATGTTTTTCTTTTTGCTCTCTCTCTCTCACTCGCTGCTCGCCCATCCATCTTGACAGGGGAGTGTGAGACAGCTTAGCTCTGGCCCTGATTGGTTGCGTGTGTGTGTCTGATGAAGCTGACTTGTTCATGGGATGATGTCATGTGTCCTCAAGGGGCACGGAGAACTAACAACCCCTACACACACACACACACACACACACACACACACACACACACACACACACACAATCTCTCAAAAACCTCCCACAGACTGCCACCTGTGCTGCTCAGGATTGGGAAAGCTCTGAAGCAAGACTCTCACCTTATGAAGCTATAATTCCTTCTCCTCGCTCTTGCAGCTTTGGGATGTTCTGACTGGATGTAGATGTTTATTGCAACCCAATGAGAATCTGTAGCACTCAAGGCTTTTGTCAAAATGTTACATTTCATGCAAAAATGTTTAATTAATTAAAATAAAAAATTACCATCCACTTTGAGGACTCCATCAAGCACTAGAACAGGTTTTGAAAATCTGGAAACCCATACAGACTGATTGAGAACATGGAAACTTCACCCAGATAGGGACTTGATCCCAAGACCCCAGCGTGAGAAGCAAACGACCTAAGCCACCAAGCTACCCCGCTGCCCAAACGGCTACTGGTTTTACAGCCTCTACATTTTGGAGACCACAGACAGTAGTAAGCAAGCTCTCAGTTCAAACAAGAACTGAAAAAGTGAAGAAACTCTCAAGACTGGACTACTACAACCCCCTTCTGGCTGGTTTTCCACCACATACCATTAGGCCCTCGCAACTGATCCAGAACAGAACAGCATGACTTGTTTTTCAAGCTTTCAAAGTTCAGCCATGTCACACCTCTACAGCGTTCTCTTGACTCGCTTCCTGTTGCTGCCCATCAGATATAAAACCCTGATGCTGGCCTACAAAGTCAAAAACAGACCACAAGAATCACACTAAGCTCATTCACTGATGAGTAACACATTAAGAGTCTGGGACACATTAAGATGGATTAGCATTTATGCTACGAATGCTGTGTGGTCATATTTGTCCCTGACCACCTCTAAATGTTGTTTGAGGGATCAGGTTACTTAAAAATGAATACCATTAGCAACCTTAGATGGCAGTGATAGCAACCTGTTAGGCTTTGGCCCACTATGGCACATAGCCTCACCTGGAGGACACGTTAGGACATGTTTTGGGCAGTGGTGGCTCCAGGCTATGGATGTCAGGATTGTGGGTTCGATACCCGGGCTTGGCAAGCTGCCACTGTTGGGCCCTTGAGCAAGGCCCTTCACCCTCAGTTGGCTGCCTACTGCTATGTGTGTGTGTGATCACAGCCCCTAGTTCACTAGTGTGCGTGTGTGTGTGTGTGTGTGTGTGTTCACTACCACATATGGGTCAAATGCAGAGGACACATTTCGCTGTACATAGTACAGTGACAAATACGTACCTTTACTATGGGCCGGGGGTTGGGAGTTTGAATCCCAAGCCGTACTGCTTTGCCATTACCGTAGGGAGCTCAAGAGATGGTCCTGGTCCTGGCTATGCTTTCTCCGGTTGGATAGATGGCACAGAGTCTGTTAAGCTGATGCGGAGCTGGACACCAAGCACTTTACTCTAAGCTTGTAGGCTGCAGAGCAATGCCGCATTGGCAACAATTTGAAAAGAGGCAGTGGCTTCACATGTGTAGAAGGAGACATGTCTAAAGCATTGCTAATGCTAGAGGTTACAGCAAATAAGGAGACGCGAGGTAGGACTGCTGCGTCACACACAGCAGCATTAAACATTTTCCCTCTAATGGATGAAAACCATATGGATCTACTCTGCAACCAATTTCCCTTTTTAGCTGTCCAACATGAAAACCAGTACCTTCATATTGATGTTCTCAGCACAGTGTGAGGACTCACTCTTGAGAAGTGTGACCAGGTCTTTGTAGATGTCACCTTGTCTGGCATAACTTCTCCTGTCCCTCTGGCCTTCTCCATGTATCATGACCTTGACCTTTAGTAGAGATGCTTTGGTGGTTACCTCTTCCCTCACAGAAAGAGCTCTGTTGGAAAAAGACACCTGCATGTGTCAACTAAAGGGATCAACAACCTATAAGCCAAAAATCCCTTTTACACCTGGTCACTTCATGTGACCAGTATCTGGATTGTCTCCTGATAAGATTCTTGCCACATGTATTTACACTGGGTAGTCAAATGCAGGGGCTGTGCTATGGATTTTGGGCCCCATTAAAAGGTACTCCACTGGGTCCAACAACTCTGGGACCTAACTGTTCTGCCAAAAACCTCATTTTAGGGCTCCTGTCAGTCACAGGCCTTTTCCACCCTATATGGTGCTGCTGGTCAAATGTGTCTCCTGTTTATCCGTTTAGCCTCTTCCTGTGCAAAAGATGGTTGCTATCTTGAAATTCTCGTACTGCATGGAGAGGTGTTTCACTACTGGAAAGGGTTTTGGGTGTTGAATGTGTCTTGAAGGGACACATGCGTTTACACTGCTATAACATGCGGCTCAAATTTGAGTGATGGGATTTATATGTGCTTTAAGGCTTGGTCTTCAGATCCAGATATCATCCTAATACTCAAGACGCATGAAGTGACCAGGCACTTTTTCAACGGGGTCAAAAAGTGGAGGCATCACTACACACTCACAAAGAAACTCTTATAACATCTAAATTTCTTTTTTTTACAGTGAATATGACTGCAACCTGCCTGGAACAATCGTCTGAACCTGACCTCATCCAAACTGTGAGCAGATGCCAGGAAAAGAAGGAAAGAGACAGAATAGAAAGGAAAGAGATGTAAAAAAAAAAAAGGAAATGTGTTCACCTTACTCCAATACAGTAGATGAGAGTGAGGGAAATGTGTGTAAAATGTTCCCTCTGATTAATTACACACACATTTTGGTCTGAGAAGCAGCTCGGAACACTTAGCATAGTTACAGAGGCAAAGCTGGCCCAGAACACACAACTGCATATCTAAACTTTTCAAATGTCGCTTACCTCATGCTTTGGAAAAGTGTCTGTGTATCATTTCTTTCACACACATTAACAGCTCGTTGTGTACATTGAAATTATCTTACGGCATTAGTTTCCCTGACAGGCTGACACATTTCATTTGTAGAAAAAGCACGTTGTACCATTTAGCATCCTGATGGGATCCATTCATCCCCCACAAGCCAGTCAAACTGGGCCTGCTAGGATTAGCTCGTCTGGGTTACAGACTTACTGTCGCAAAGGACTGCCATGAGGAAACGGTTTGATACTAAACATGCTCAAATAAGCAAGTTATGACATAAATATGGTAGACTTTCTGCATTCTGGTATGCAAGAAAACACTGAGCACTCTGGGAATAATCATTTTACTTAGACCCTGGGGGAGCTCGTATGGTGGGCCACTCTTCAGGTCTTCACTCTCATTTTAATTACGTTAGTTTGCTACACTCTTGAAAATAAAGGCACCTTTAATGACCGTATGAAGAAAAAAAAACCAAACAAAACACATTTGGTTCCATAAAGAACCATGTTTGTGACAGATGGACAAAAGTATTGGGACACCTTATTCATGGTTTCTTGGTTGACCATCATCCCACCTTATCCCCAACTCATCCCAAAAGTATTGGATGGAGCATTAGGCATGATGCCAATAGGTAAATGTTTCAGTATGTGTATGAGTGTGAAGAGCCTTCTTGGTTCTTCTATGCTACTACTACTACTACTACTACTGCTTAAAGAACCATTTGAAGCACCTGTAGTGGATTCTGGCATGGTGTTCTCAGGTGGGTCAAATCTGATTTTCATCACAAGCATTTTCAGCAGAAAAGTGCAGTCTGAACACACATGCCGGATATGTGGCTACCAGCCTGTCCAACTTCTAACAAAATCTGTCCACTGTGAGTGAACAAAGCCTAGATATAAAGATCATGTTAAAAAACTGGAGTGGCTGATAGCATTTCTCACTCAAATCAAGTCTAATCAAATGTGTAACATACAGAGTCACTATCAGTGAAATTTTTAGATGACTGTCTGGTCACACTAAATCAAAAATGAATTAAAATATATAGAGATAAGAAATCAAAATATATACAGTACTGTGTTTAAAAGTACTTAATTCAATTAAAATGTATGTCTACAGCTTTTTTAAGCAAGCCAGTGGCGACAGTGAAAGGAAGAACCCTCAGATCGAGAGGAAGAAACCTTAAGGCAAGGCTCAAAAGGGGAACCCATCCTCCTCTGCTCGACACCAAATAGGACACTAAATAACAGAAGATCAAGAGGAAAAAAATACAAAAAAACAGTAGTGAATTAAAAGCTGTGGCAAATGTGACATCAAGCCATCAATGATGAAATTGCGAGTAAAATGTGAAAGTTCATGCAGGTAAACAGTCATATGCACGGATATGCAGTGAGGTGAGAATGAACTAATTTAAAGACCCAGAGCAAGACAGCATCGCAGAGGGCAGCAACATACTGAGAACAGAAATAGGGCATCTCAACACATGAGAAAGAAATTACAGAAACACAAAGGGGTTAGGAGACTTGTAACAAAGATTGGGGGGTAGATCACATTACATTACAAATAATATTTATAAACACTCATGGATTTCCATCACTGTGTTCATTAAAACATCTCCAAAGTTCTCCTCATGGAGAATTATTATTTAGTATATAGTTTGAAATATTATTTAGAGTTCTCCTCCAACACCTGGTTTGGTAAATTGGTGCTAAATCAGGAACCCAACCTTGTTCTTCACAAGATCACAAGATCTCACCTACTTTCTTCAGAATGACAAACTCTTGTTCCTTTTACTGTATTTATGTTTACATGCATCTGATCTAATAAGATCTGAAGTTTCTACAGTAAAGTAATCTTTTTACTGAGAGAAATAGTTGAAGAGACCCATGGTTCAACCTTGAGGTAGGCAATATCTCCATGCCTCCATGGAGGTGAGCGGCAGCCATTGCTGAACTCAATCTGTGGAGTCATCCAGAAAACACAAGATAAAGATCGTCTCTTTAAGATGAATAAATAAAGGAACACATCACTCTACACTGGAGCCAGTATCTCGAAATCTGAGAGTTTGAGATTTTGGACTAAAAGGGTTGAGAATTAAGCCCATTTATGAAGGTGTTGTAATATGCACTGGACATAGAAAGTGAAAAAAAGAGAAGAAGATATTACTTATCTACGGCCATGTGAGGACACTTAAGCCTCTTGTTTAAACTACAGATAAACTAGCATTAATATGATAAAAGAAATCACAGTACGTGAGATGGTTAATAGAACTCAGGTTTGGTTCCTTTCCTCCATCCTTGGATGGTTTTGTGGACTATCACTACTAATTTAACTTAGAGGTTAACTTCACTGTTTTTCACATTTTTGCATGTTTGAATTGTTGAGATTTGTAATGAAAGGCTTTCAGAGTGATTTGGTGTAAAAGTCTGTTCACACTTTATTTAGAACACTGGTGCTAGCATGGCCTTAAAGGAAGCTTGGGAAATAAGGATAAAGGATAAAAGGATAAGGATAAAGGTGCACGTATTCGTCACTGTACAGTGTGGACTGTACAGCGAAATGTGTCCTCCGCATTTAACCCATCTGGTAGTGAACACACACTCACACACACACACGTGTTAGGGGCAGTGAGTACACACACACACCCAGAGCGGTGGGCAGCCAACTCCAGCGCCCGGGGAGCAGAGAGGGTAAATGCAGCTGAGAGGGTCGGTGGCTTGTTATGAAGATCTTAATGTTTTTGTATGTACTTGTATATACATTTTAACCCCTTAAAAACTCACACGTAGGCTCACACGTCATTATTACTACATTTTACAGCCCGTTCATAGGCCCTAAAATAGAACCCTGTGGCACTCCACAGAATCTGGTAAACTAACCAGCTATGCAGTAATTTTTGCTTTAGGATTAGGACACACATTTATATTTAGGTCATTTATGAAGATATTTATGAAGATTTATTATGGATTATGGTAATATATAGCTGTATTGTTTGTTTTTGGATAGTAAATAAAATGTCTAAGCTTCTCTACAGTGTACATTTCATGTCAAAACACTCGATCTAAAGGCCTGAATTATGCAAAACAAATTTAAAACTCTATGGGCTTCTCCTTTAATGCAATGTTAAGCCAAAACAGGTGCTGGAAGAGGCTTAGAAATGAGTAAGCTAACACACTGACAGACCACAATTTACTGTATCTATGTTTATTTTCCATTCATTCAAGTTGTTTTGTCCAAGAAAATGAAAAAAAAAATGACTAAGTGACTTATTGCCGAGCTAAACAGCTTTAAATATAATTTTGCTTGGCTTAATAATTTTAAACAGTAGGCCTTACTCTATGTAAATATACTGACCAGGTAAAACACACACCACATCCCACCTCACTACAAAGTGAGCATCATTCATGTGATTTGTTCCCATTGGCCTGTGCCTGGGCAGGTAAGCGAGGTGTGCATGCAGTCAACGGTTGCTTATGGAAGGCTGAAGGAGTGCAGGCTCCCGTGAGGAAGGCTTCGGCTGTTTGCCGGAGTGTTGCCAGCGAGGATGACTGATGGCTCTTCAGCATGGAGCTGCTGCAGACAGGCCGGGTGAGAGCACTGATTTCACCCCCAGATAAATCACCCTCTCCAAACACCCCCGCCAATACTTCTACATAGTCCAAACCGCTCTGCGCATCCTCTCCACCCCCCACCCCCAAACCCCTTTATTTGCATAGAAGGTTCCAATTTGTCCCCGGCGTAGAGGAACACATTTTTGGGTGTTCACATTTTTTTGTCACCCAGAGAAAGCACGGCCAATTGTGCTCTCTCTGAGTCTGACTGGCCGCTGATGGCTGCAAGTGGCATGGCTCAGGAGAAGTGGTCTAATGCACTACCATAATGGTAGTGCATTAGACCACTGAGCCACTCCGATGACGCACTCATATCATTTTTTGATTAATCTTTACAATTAAAGCACTATGATTTTATTTTTCGAGGAAAGGTCTGCAAGTACTTTCTCAAAGCAATAGGATTAGCTATATTGACTGCATATGTAGATCATATATATGTATATTTCCCAAAGTAACAGCCCCTACTCTCCAGATATCCTCCATGTTTACTGTATATATCATTGTGCTAAGATTAAGACATACTTACCCAGGTGAATTAAGGGATTATAGGCTTCCACATAATGCCTACTGCTTGACCGCTTGGGTTCTGTCTGTGGTTGCGTGCCCAGCCTCTGTAAACTCCTCCTTGCTGTGTTGTATGGTTTGGCAGAGTTCTACAGACAAACATTTGGTCAACAGAGAAGTCTTCATTTGACCAAGGACTGCTACGCTTTCAAAAATAAGTTCATGCAGTTCAGCATTAATCACACCAGGCTTAACTTTCTGATGGGCTTCAGTCACTGAAGCGGGGCTGAACAGCAGCTCACTCTTCTCAAATC
Source organism: Salminus brasiliensis (assembly GCF_030463535.1). Taxonomy (NCBI): domain Eukaryota; kingdom Metazoa; phylum Chordata; class Actinopteri; order Characiformes; family Bryconidae; genus Salminus; species Salminus brasiliensis. The sequence goes on along the minus strand of NC_132899.1, from coordinate 9,578,900 downwards.
AGATCCTGCACTGTACAAAGCTGTGCTTATTACGAAAGGAAGGAAGCAAAGCTGAGAGGAGAGATCAGTTGTGTTAAAGCACTCTGAGAAAGACTATCAGCACTGAAATTCTGTGTGTATTAAGTATGTTTAGTTTGGGTGAATCTTTTCATTTCCTGATGCCAATTTTGCAGAAAAGATCTCAAAGTATCTACAATTCTGTAGTAGTTTGACGTAACTGCTCTACACCCTACACTGTGGGGAAAGCATTCGCTCAAGACCTTGACCACAGTTTACAAAGTCACTGACATGTTATTTCATCAGCAGCATATTCTGTGTTTGCTTAATCCACCAAGTGAAATACAGGTATTTCCCAACTACCAAATCCATCGCAGATAAACATAGCCATAGGCTGGTACGTTTAATTAAAGGAAGGCACTGCATTTTCCCTTCCAGATAGAAGCATAAAGAAAATAAGCAGTGGCTTAGGGCTTTGATCTGGAGTCATAAGCATATCTGCTCTTGGCCTGCTTCAGCAAACTGCTCGATTTCAAACTTGAAGCCGCAGAAGTGGTTAGCACAGGCGTACAACTAATGATTCAAATGCTTTCTGAACAGCATGTGCATGCATGTGCCCGGACTGTGATTTATACCTATAGTCCAGACATGTTTTCATTCGATTTGCAAAAACCCACTCTTATCCCTGCCTGAATGAGAGGGTGTAAATCAGCCCTGTTGATCTTATTGTACAGCAGCTTTCTGGCCCTGGTAGAACTCTCCGCTGAGAGGAGAGCCAGATAGAGGTACCTTCAGTTTCTTCTACCAATAAAACAACTCAGTCGGTGGAGTTTTGTCACTCTTCACTTTCCACTCTTGCTTTTGAAGAAGATGTTCCACAATTTTTGCCTTTAGGTCTGTGCATACACTGTAAGACACATATCAATTATTACATAACAGTTGTAACAGTTTTAAGAGGGGTGTTAGTAGTTGCTTAGGGCCCCCAAGCCACAAGGGGACCTGTGAGCATATACTTTATTTGAATATTGAACATGTGTTTTTTGTTTTAAAGACCTTTGGTGTCAATAATGACATTTCAAGGGTTATACATTAATGATTTGATTAATGAAAACAAAATGTATTGACTTTGGATAGGTTGAAAAATGCTCAGATACCTATTTACAACCCTGTTATTTTGCCTTTCATTCTATTGGCTGGTTTATGTCACGGTGGCCAAGCATAGTTTTTAACACTGTTACAAATAAATAAATACTATTACTAATACTACAAATATATAAAATAACAATAATATGCTTTCTCTAGTAGGCACATGTTTCAATGAAAATGTGGGCCATAAATGAAAAATAAGCCAATACCGTTATGTAACAGTTTTAAGATTTTGGAGCGGACCTGTTTCACAGCCCTGGATTTGGTTATGCTGGATTTTCAAACACTGTTCACTGTAATACTGTCCACTTGACCTGTGGTAGTCCATGAATCCTCTAAAACAAGGGTCAGGCAATAATCCTGAATGACTCAGAGTGTAAAAAACTGTGGGAAAGTGGGTCAAAGCTAGAGAGAATTAAAAGACAAGAAAAGAGAAAGTTCAAACTTGCAACCAAGAGAGAAAACAGAAAGAGGAAAGCGTCAGACGGAGGACAAATGAGGGACTTAATCTGCAATCTGCCTCACGCTCTCATTAGCTGCACTAATTGCAGGGAGTTAAGCCGGAGAGGTTAAGCACTGTGATCTGGCTCACCAGAGCTTCCTCCAAACATAAACACATCCAGCCTGCGGTCAGAAGCACCTGCCTGCTCCTCTCCTCTCTGGCCCTCTCCGCCTTTGACCGAGCCTCGGCATAATAAACAAAAAGCGGGCGTCTGGAAGGGCTGAGTGGAGCCGCTGATTGAGCTGGAGCGGGGAGCCGCTCTGCAGGAGATTTACGACGCACCGGCTCGTCTTAAAGCATGGAGGCCGTGATTGCATCCGTCCACAGCCCTCTCCCCACTCTCACAACAGCCCATTAACAGGGAAGTTGGACTGCGGGAGAAATATACATGCGTACGGGGAGTGATGAAGTGTCTAGGCCTACTGGAGTTACACTTTAGAGCAGAGGCAGGAGCGCAGGACCTCTGGATGAAAGAACAGGACCGCAGTGCAAACTAGGCCTTTAGCTTTAGCAGAGAATCCGACCACTGGTAAAGCAATAAGCCACTTGAGGTCGTGTTTGTGATTTTATCATGGTTACTAGGTGATGTTTAGGCACGACCTGAAGCAAAATGCTTAAACCTCATTTAACTGTGGTATACACCATCTAATGATCTGCCTGGAGCGTCCGTTTACTTAATAAAATGCACCAATGTTCAACAAACCCTCCTTTTAATGGGGTTTGTCCACAGTAGGCTATGGTTGCTCAGCAACATAATGATTTGAAATACAGAACTCAGTCGCGGTGTGCAGTCCTATTACAGCATTGATCATTGCTTAGCCAATCAGATGCTGGATCTGTTTTATAAATGGAAGTAGAAGTCACTCACAGTTCAGCAGAGCAGAGCAGAGTGCAGTTCAACAGCGGGGTTACACAGTGAAGGCCTGAACTAGCGCTGACTCCATTCATAGTAATGAACACCTGCAAAGCCTGTCACACACTCATAAAAACAAAGCCTGCTCCAGGGTAAAAAGGACTGACACAAAGGGAGACTGAGGTTCACCACATTTCAGCCTTTATAAAAGGCCTTGCAGCTGTGAAGCACTCCATGTTCCTGCATGAAGACAAGTTTTAATGACACAGTTATGGGATAGTTAAGAGTGAGACTGGCTTGCAAAGAACACGAAAGTTGACGACCTCATCATTTCCTTCAGGAGAACACTGCCTCACCTCTTATCTGCACTGACAGTATATCTAGACTGCACTGCCTTTTTCCGTGCTTCTGTGATCGTGATAAGTCTGTGAATCAAGCTGAAATGCAGTGCTATTAGCTCATTCCGAATAACTAGCAATTTTATAGAGTATTTGCGCAGACAGACATACAGGTGAGTGTGAGAATGTGAAAATGCTCAAGCATTGGCGAAGGTTTGATGGCCCAGACAAGCAGACACACGCACAGATGCCCCGCTGTGCCAAAGAAAACCGCACTTAATATTCCACAGCAGACAAAAGCAGGCCTCCGAACATCTCCTGTGTTTATGAAGCATTATGTGATGGCTTTTGCGGCTGCTCTGTACGCACATCGGCTCATTTTAACATGAATGGCTGTTTTCCATCTGGAGCGCACTGTCAATACCTGAAGCAATGGCGGGTTAAGTAGTGGCTTTAATTTATGACACTGATTCATATTGCAATAATGGGCTGTAAAACAGCACTAAAAGCCTGAGAGGACAGATTCACTGTCTTTCATTCAGAGCCCGAGTTTACTTTGTCTTTATTTAGGTCGAGGCAGATTTTGCACACGCCACTTTTTACGTATCCAAAAGCAAACCGCCGCTGGCATGCAAAAACCTTGTATCTCCAAAACAGCAACTTTACAGAAGCAGAAAGTTGAGCAGAAAGTTTAAGAGACAGTGATGATACACTGCTTCACTTCAGCAACTAAAAGTATATGGTATAATTTTGAGTGGAAAAAAAAAGAAAAATCACCATTAAAATGTTTGGGTTCCCCAAGAGATGTGAGCCCCTTATATAACTTTGCCCAAGCTTGTTCACAGTCATAGTTAGAAAAGAAAACTCCAAAGCTTTATAAAAACTGACTCCTCAAACCTTGTTCTGACAAACAGCAGACCCGGGCTCCTCTAAGCACTGACCTAGCACTCTGAAAATGCCCACAAGGCATGAAAAGAAGATAAAGTGTTTTCAGGCAGACATGTTCTCTGTTCATAAAGTAATGTAAGGAATGGCAGTCAGTAGGATAAGCAGAGGTCAAGTTGAGATCTGTAAGACCAAGAAAACGTCCCGAGAGAACTGCTTGTAGGATTGCTAGAAAGGTCATTTAAAACCCCCGTCTGACAGCAGAAGAGCTATAGGATGATTAAACAGTCTCTGGAGTGGGGGTGCACTGTTCTACTGTTCAGCTTTGTGGACCTGCACAAGCATGACCTTGATGAAAGGGTCATCAGAAGAAAATCTTCCGTGCATCCTCACCTCAAAATTCAGTGTCCGATGTATTTAAAGGAACATCTAAACAAGCCTGATGCATTTTGAAAACAAGGCATGTGGACTGATGATGTTAAAACAGAATTTTTTGGCTGCAAAGGTCTGTAAAGGCATATTTAGAGAAGAAGGTGCAGAATTTCATGAAAAAAGCAACTCTCCAACTGTAACAATCACAATCACAATCATCACTATGACATTTTACAATAAATAAGTCTGGAACCAAACTTCACACCTAACCACTCTGAACGACTGTGTTTACATCCATTCAATTGTGCCGACTTTATTAAAGATGGTGGACTTTCCTTTGGAGTTAAAGAGTCACACAGAGAGTTAAATGTTGATGTACAGTTAGAATATGGGCTCTCTGAAGACATATTTGTAATGGAGATTTTTATGCGTTGTGGATGTCCTCCATATTTTACATTTCACTCAAGATTTTCCCTTTTTTTACCGAAAAGAACAGTCATAATTTCCCTATCCACGCACACCTAACATAAACACAAGCACTTAACCAGAGCCAACACTTCTGAAGTGCTCGTCGAAAGCTAAACAGAAATTGCCAGGCAGGGTGTTCATAAGGACCCATGCTATAAAACAGAGGCAATAAAGTCAATTATTTCTGTACTAAACTTTCACTCTGCGCTATGCAAACATCATCAGATACCACTGAAAATGTTTGCTCTGTAACAATGAGCATCGCCGCTCGGGCCGCTCATAGACATAAACCTGCAATTGTGGCTTTAGCATGTGTGTCTGAGTGTGTATTTCAAGTTGCTTGGTGCCTGTGCTTTCTTTGGAGCAGAGCACCATCTGTCAAATACAGATGTTAAGAAGAGATTTATGAATATATGGATTTATGGAAAAGCCAATAATGGATCTTTGTGACAGCGTCTATTAGAGAGGGCTTTTTTTTTTTGTTTGTTTATTTGGGCGTAGGCTGTGCTTTTTATATTGCGATTGCAGAACTCCAATTCCTTTTACTAAATTGAGGAGAACCCTTACCAGATATGGCTGCAGATAGGGCTGATCTTGCAGGCCACAACCTCAAATCATGTATTTGAGAAAATCATATCATCATAAAATTGAATATTTCCAACCATTTTCAAGAGACTGATGTTCAAAATGTCATCTACTGGGTCATTTTTACATTCCTCGTGCTAGCAGAGGGAAAAGAGGCATTTTAGAACATCAAAAATGTCATATCATGACCAAGGTTTCCAAAACATCAGCCAATTTTGACATCAGAAAGACTTAAACAGCACAGCTCTGCAAAACCAGTGTTTTTGCTAAATGTAAAAACATGACTTGGCTGTGCGGAGGATATCTGATTATACTTTAAAAATGATTTGCGTACAAGCAGAGGTATATACGCTCTGGAATAAGGCCATATACAACAGCACCCCCCCCCCACACACACACACACACACACACGTCTTTTCAGTCTGCCTATTATTTAAAGGTAAATAATGGTAAATAAAGGTAAATAAAGTATTTATTGCATTATTGTATTTAAATGCATTTATTGAGTATTTACTTTGTTCTAGGTGCAAAATGCTCAGATGCAATGTCTACAACACTGTTATTTTGCCTCAGAGTGAAACACGCTAATTTTTGTTAGCTGTACTTTCATGGGCTGGTTAACAGTAGCGACAAGGCCACATGTTACTGCACACTAACAAAAAACTGTAATTATTCCCAAGTCTTACTGGACAATGCTGCTGTCCTCTCTTTGTGTCCTCTCAGCACAGTGTGCTGTAAGCAAGCTGAAGAGTTTGTGGCCCTTCTAATGTGTGTTCAGCTTCAGTTTGGTTGAGTAAGGTTTTCGAGGGAGCAGATGATGGAGTGAGGAGACAAACACAACAGTGTTTGAGGGTTAAGGTAGGTCTCTACACACCATACTGATACTGATACATACTGAACTCTCATTATTTAACTATACCAACATAAATACATTTTGACATTCTATTGCACTTTTAAGATGCTGTTACGCCCCTCGTTGTGTGTGCATGCTGTCCTCATCTCTAATTGTCCAGGGCCTTAATCCAGACTACATATGCCTTTGCTTCCCCAGTGGCCAAGTCCTACACCCACACACTTTACCGTCCTGCTGATAGCCACTGCTTCTACTATTTCAAAGCCACTCAACATGTTTGAGCTAAAACACAGATCTTTAACTCTCTTTTTCCTCTCCCTCACACAGTAATTATTATTTTGAGAGTGCGGTCGAGGGAGGCTGTCTGGGTTTGGCACCGTCCGTGGCAGTAACGTGTCAGGAGTTTTAATACAGTTTGACTTTTGTTTTATAATCTCTGCGGGCAGACATCACAGGCCCACTCTTTCACTGCCTTCCTTGCCTTGGATGAACGTGTGCAGATGTGTGTATCTGACTACCATGTGGTGTAGTACTTGTCTTTCACCTTCACTGCTCCAGAGCTACGTTTCTGGTCCAAGGTCAAGAAGAGCTAAAGACTAAAATTTGAAGATTGAGTAAAGTTTCTCACTGACAGCCTAATAATGTTCATTTGCCTTTAACTGGACTAGGCCCACCAGCAGAACATTCTTGGAACCATTTTAGTGCAAATTAATATAAAAAGACGGACTAATAGTCTATTTTTCTGGTAATATACACTATATGGACAAAAGTATTGGGACACCTGCTCATTCATTGTTTCTTTTAATATCAAGGGTATTAAAATAGACTTGTGTTCGAGTGACAGTCGTTACTATCCAGGGAAGGCCTTCTACTAGATTTTGGAGCATTTCTGAAATCTGGAGGACTTGATGACCTTCAGCAACAAGAGCGTTGTGATTACCACCCCACCTCATCCCCAACTCATCACAGAAGTACTGGACGGAGCACAAACATTCCAGAGAACACAGTTCCACTGCTCCACAGCTCAATGTTCCCTCTAGCCCATGCCTGTCATTAGGCAGGGTACCAATAGGTTCATGTTTATCTGCTACAGAAAGTCATTTTCTATTTGAGAGTTGGGGATGAGGTGGGGTGGTGACTATCTGATATCCTGCCCTAACTAACGCTCTTGTTGCTGAATGCAACCAAACACACAATGCGCAAGCCTCAAACTCAAACCAATGCTCCAATATCGTATCAAATCAAAATCTATAAAAAATCTATATAGTGCATGTTGTGGTTTTACATTACCGCATTCATTATAAGGGTTCTTTTGCTCATTAAATTAACGGAACCCTTTTGGTGCTATAAAGAACCCTTCTAAAGGACAGTCTACAAGCATATCTGTAAAACCATTTTACCAGACAAAGAACCATTCATGCATTAAAATATATGCATGCGGTCTCTTGCTTCTATATAGAACTCTATATAGAAGTGCTTATATTAAAGACTCCTTGAAGAACCCTTTTTACATGGGTATGCAGTGATGCTTTCTTTTATAAAAGTGGTTCCTCATTGTACATCAAAAAGCTTGATTGGAGGTTGAAGGTTGATTGTTACATTAACATGTGGGTGGTAATGATGATGCTTTTAGGCATTCGGTTCTGCTCCTGAAGTCCAAACCAATAGGAGAACTCATACAAGCATAAGTACAAGCATACTTTTATTGGATAATAACAAAAAAATACAGGCTTTGCCTAGATACAGGCTAATTCCCAGATGTCTATGTAGGTCTAGCAGTCCCTAAAAGATCTCTACGGCATAAGGCCAGTTGTCTGAAAGTGAACAGAAAGGCAGGTTATTTGTATTTTTGTTGGACTAAATAAATCAGTTGGAGCTTAACTCTAAGGCAAAACACCTGCCCATCTGGCTTCTGCTCCAAAGCCTTTTCTGTTCCCTTCATCATCAGACATAATTCCACTGCACTGATGCTGCTTCACGGACCATCTCATCCATTCCTTCACTTCCTTCATCTAATGGCACTAGAACTAATAGGTCCACAGCATGTTTGCCAAAATGGAGACCTATTACACACATGTGTAATGATTGTGCCAGTCCTGCACTTCCCCGAAATCTAGCTTGGGCTCCGTGTCTGGACCTAAGTATCTAAACACAGACACACAGATTTGTACCTGTGGATGAGCACTTGCTCTGGTATTTGGGACAGAGTCCTGATCACACCGAGGTCTGTCCAACACATCTCCAGCTCATAGTCACTGCGGCGGAGCGTGTGTTTTACTGTGCGTTACGTCAGCTCATAAAGGGACATGACCCGCTACAGAGCCACACTGGGCTTACACACACACACACACACACACACACACACACACACACACACACACACACACACACACACACACACACACACACACACACACATTTCTCATCTTCCACAAGTTCTCTCATACTACTGCTGTGCTAGAACAGT